>NC_067150.1:22566550-22816289 GCF_903995435.1 Acomys russatus
CCTCTGAGCCATCCCTCCGGCCCCTGCTCTATATTTTTTTAATTCGTTAATTTATTTATTCACCTTACATCCTGATTGTAATCCCCTTCATCCTCGCCTCCCAGTCCCACCATTCCTCCCTTTTCTTCCGTTCCCCCCTCCCCTCTCCAAGCCCCTTACCCACCCATCCCACCCCATCAAGTCCCATCAGGGTTGTTCCACCAGACAGTCCCCGCCAGAGGGAAGTGATCAAAAAGCAGGCAACAGAGCCCTTGTCAGAGTCAGCCTCTGCCCCCCTTCCTAGAGTACCCACGTGAAGCCTGAGCTGCCCATTGGCTACACCTGAGTAGGGGGCCTAGGTGTTAGGAAAACTGCTTTTCATGTTTAAGAACTCCATTTATCTAGTCTGGCTCCTGTATCTTCTGCTAGGACTGGTAAGAATTGCTGTGCAAATGACTCCACAGGTACCATAAAAGTTAAGGAAGCACTGGCGTCCATCTGCATTTCTGCCCTTCTCATATTTCTTCTTTTATTTATCATTATGTATCCCACTCCGTGAGCATGTACTGTTCTCTAGGCACTCTATATTCTGTACTTCCATTTATATTATTTTGTTTCATCATCTTCTAACTTATAGTTAGAAGTGGTAATTACCACTCATTCTAAAGCTTCTGTCTAATTCTCGTCCCCGTGTGCCCCAGACTCATTTAGTCTGAGAGGGAAGTGTGGGGCCATCTGCTGGTTCTGTCCTAGAGGAGCACATTTTGCAGCTGTAGTGTGGAGTCCATCTACATCAAGTCTTGCAGTTCACTAGGAAGAGGACATGGAGAAAGTTGCTGAGTGAATGTCAAAGGAACTCCCACCCTGAATCTAGAATTTGGCTCCAATGCAACCTGGGACCAGGTTACTGGCTTTCAGCATCCCTATTTGGAAACCTTCATCCACAGGGTACAAGTGGGTAGCCAGAGAGTACATGAAATGCCTTCACAATGTGAAAAGGTTCTCAAGGTCCATAATGGATGTTTTTACTTCCAAGTTTTTACAATAAAGTTAATTAAAGCTTTTAATTAAAAAAAAATGGCCAGCCTGCATATTGTTGGTTAAATCATATTTCAGCATACTGAACACTGAGATTAAGAAGATGCCAGAGTTCAATAAGAATGTTGAGAAAGTAAATATGAGCTAATTGGTAGGCAAAAATATTTCAAAAAAAAAATAGGATTTATGGGCATAATACTTTTTAGAGGGTATTTAGCATTGAAAAGATTTTAAAAGCCAAATGACTTCTAGGGTCCTTCCAGGTTTTAAGATGAATCTGTGAGCTGAACCATCTTTATACGTGTCCGAGTGGCCAGAGTACAAGTGCGAATGTGTCTCACATAGTTCCAAGTCCGTGAACAACAGGGACTTATTCTGAGATTGTGCTTCTGGGATATTTCGTCATTGAACACACATTGGCCTTGCATGAACATAGATGGCTGAAATGTCAGTCGACCACATCATCTTGGGGGACACGTCACGTGGGTAATTTGTCACTACTTGAAGACATCCTACGGCACATGGCTGTAAGTATTGTCAGGTCACTTTAAGGCTTTTGTACAACTTCAGGACTGTTTGAGGTTAATTCACTCACTTTACAAATAAGAAAGTGGAGGCCAGGCCAGGCCAGGCAATACAGATCGACTTATCTGTCAATCTCTCTCGCATGAGTGTGGACAGGAAGTCCTATACACCAATCTGCTCTTTACAGCAGACGTTTCAATCATCACAGGCGTCATACATCCCATGTCAGTGTGACGTTTAGTTTCTTAAAACTTGATATA
Source organism: Acomys russatus (assembly GCF_903995435.1). NCBI lineage: Eukaryota > Metazoa > Chordata > Mammalia > Rodentia > Muridae > Acomys > Acomys russatus. Next base: position 22,568,353 of record NC_067150.1, read on the forward strand.
ACCTAAAAATCAGCTCATCAATGGATTGTCCTAATCAAACTGGCCTCTGGGCATATGTGTGAAAACTTTTGTAATTGGTTGATTGATGTGGGAAGTGCTATCCTGAATGACTGGTGGCACTATTTCATGGCCATCTCCTAAACAATGTCAGATTACATGGGGACCCACCTTAAGGCCACTTTTCATGGAGTCATCTCTAACAACACATTCTGACATGCAGGGTTGTTTGTGCTTCTACTTATGAATGTGGGGGTGATGGATTTCCACTCGTAAATTAGTGACTTTCTCTCTCTTGCTTACAAGCATAAGGCAAGTTTCGAGGCCCCTCATTGTAGCATCTTTGCTTCTGTAAACTTGGTGAGTCAGTCAAGTGCAGCAAGAGATCAAGAAGATGCCCCCTCTCCATCTCACAGCCCTGGAGACGGCTGAGCCCTAAGACCCAAGATTCTGTACACAACTCTCTCAGAGCTGCTCTTTGTTCTTTCGCCAATCTTTCTGTGTCTCAATCGGGAGCCTCGAGAGTAGATGAAACTCAGTGAATAAGCAAGTCCCAAGGTCCAGGTATATATAGCGAAGTAAACCAAGAGCAGAACTTGGAGGTGTGGTGGCAGAGAGGACTTAGCAGTGAATGTGAGCTGAGATTCCCATGGCAACCCAGGGGCGTGGTCACTGTCATTCAAATAGCACCTTCTTCCTCTCATGAGGGGGCACCAAAAGTCAAAGTGCCAAGAGTGACTATCAGTTTCACCTGTAGTGACGGTCTAGGGAAATGCTCTTGTAATGTGTTTCTAAATACAGCTGTGGGCTGGGCATCTTCAGGTACCTATTCTCAGAGTGTAATCTCTTCGTTAGGTCTATAATGTTGTAACAGCTGAGGAACACTCAATCAGAGTTCCCTGAGCACCACCACTAGGAAAGAATTGGACCACCAATGCCAGGAGGAACCCTCTTAGCCACATCGTCACCTGGGCTTCTGGGCCTCACACTGCAGAAAGATTGGGCCTCTCCTCAAAGAGCTCATGAGGAAGTTGCTTCTCTGTCTCCTCATGGTCCAGGGCTCTTTTCCCATCTTACAGTTAATTCTGCTCCTTTGCATGAGTTGTGCAAATTCACAAATTGATTTTCACAAAGCTTTGCTCAGGCTGAGAGTCCCCACCCCAGGGGATGGCAGGGACAAAGGTCACTACTTTGGCTGCTGCAGTTTGGTGGCTCTTGTCCTTGGTAGGGAGTTGAGTGCGGAGTGGAAGGCATGCTCTGCCGTGCAGTGAATTTCTGCTCCCACTGATCAGAAGCTTGCCGTTGTGCCTCCTCATAACTGAGGGGAGGGAGCAGGCTCTTCAGCTTGCAGCTGAGAGAAATGGTCTGACAGACTAGGAACACATGAAACCAACTCCCTGGTTGCTGGGGGCCATGGAGCATTTTTTTCAGAAAGCATGCATGGAAGGTGATGAGTCACTTGGTGGCCTGTAGATCTCATGACACGGGGATGTCGGCACAGAACTCTAAGGTCCAGAAATAGAATATCATCAGCCCAGGTCGTGCCGGCCCTGCCATGGTGATACAAGGGGCACAGGTGCTGCAGCTGTGGGTTCCAGTGAGAAGAGATGGCTAGGGTGAGCTCCACTGCCTCACGTAGCTCCCGCGGAAGGCAGCTTGCTTCCTTCTGTTCGTTCCACAGTTCTGAAGCCCTGGCCAAGCAGCCTGCTGCTGTGACCCAGTTACCATGGAGAACTTGCACATTCTCGGCTCCCTTGCTGCTTTTACGGGCAGAATTACTGGAGAGAATCTCTTTGCTGCTAAGAAATATAAATATTACAGAGAGATGCTCATTTTCTTCCTCTGTGATGATTATTACAAAAGATATGCAAGATGACTTCATTACAGAGCAGTTTCCTCTACAACCAGCCAGTGGTGGGCTTCTAGAGGCATGGGTGGTGTTGCTAGGAACTGGATTGTTAACCCTTAACTATCTAGTATGCAGATATAGTATAGGGCCACTTCCCTTATCCATATTTCAGGTTTCTGTGTAATGTTGATTTCATGCTAGGCACAGAGATGGTAAAGACTGATATGATACTGCCCTTGCCTACAAAAAGCATGAAGTCTAGGAATAGACCCTAAAACATCAAACAAATAGGTAAGGTTTTCAAAGATTTCAGTAGACTCCTGCATCAAAGGCAAAAGCAAGTAGAGCGATGTGATGACGTAGGTATGTATGAATATTTACATATACTGGGACCTATCTAATGTCAGGAAGGCAGGCTACAAGAACCATCCCCAGGCTGTCTTGAGTGTGAGCTCTTTGGGCTTTTGACAACTCCTCTACTGCTCTCATCCGCCGTTCTGTCTTCTAAACAAGAAAAGGGAGAAGGTGAAAGCCATGGTGAGAGAAGCCATGTGTCAGCTAAACATTTCCTCACATTTTGCTGATGTTCCCATAGGAGTGATATAGTCTCTGCAGCTGCAAAGGAGCCTGGATCAATGAGCATTTTATCTGGGTTCCTGAAGAGCTTGAATAAAACTGATATTTGCATAGTAAGGGATGATAATCATCTTTCCAAATTGGTCCTGATGAGCATCCTCTCCTGATAGCCATGGGCTTATGGAATTTCTTCCCACACTGAAGAGGGTTGGACTGTAGGTTACAGCAATGTGTCACATTCAAGTTTCTGACTATCGCTCTCTTGCTATGACAATTAATCAACCCCAATAAAAGGTCTATACCTATAGCAAAACTAATTCCAATCCTTTGAACGAACTAATCCAAATATTTCCTTCACCCCATCAAGCCTTCAGTTGACCATAACCCTGGCAGCATTTAAATACAACATTATGGAAAACTGGGCCAAACACACTCAATTATATGTTTGCTTAGGGACTAAATGCCAGCAGAATAAAGCAATATCTGACAAATATTTCTGAAACTCTGACTTTCTGACTGGTTAGAATAGTAGTTACTCTATACAAAATTGAGGTAAAAAGATGATTGTGGGGAAGGCGTAGTGAGAATACAAGCATAGCTGTTGACATCTTGGATGCTGGTTGTGGAGTGACTGGCAGCGGCTGGTGTAGTATGCAGTTTTGAGATGCATGGCCCTACTTAATGTAACACCTCCCCTACAGTAGCTCCTAGAAAAGGGGAGAGTCTTTCCTGTTGTGATTCATATAGCACATTGCATAATCCATACTGCTCTCCTGGTTATTTATTTACAACAGTGAAGTGTAGGTGGGTGTAGTAGCAAATTACTTTAGTTGAGCACTTGGGGGGGGGGGGGTAGAGGCATATTTCTATAAGGTCAAGGCCTGCCTAGTCTACATAGTGAGTTTCAGGACAGCTAGACTTACATAGGAAAAACCCTGTCAAACAAAACAAAACACAACACAACACAACAACAACAAATAGAACAGGGAATTGATACTTCAGCAGATAGATGAACCTGAAACTGCTTTTATCAATGCAACTGTGGGACACTTAGGGTGGCTCTTAGATACAGTCCATCCTCCCTAAAGGTTTAAAGATATTAAACACTGAACTAAATAATTGTTTTGTAGTTGTGGTTTTAACAACTACAAATGCTTAATATGATAGTAAGGTTTTTTGCAATCATTCTAAAAAGTGGTATACTGAGTACAGATCATGGATACATATAACATTTTATGTCAAAATATTAGCCATGGTGTAGGTGCAATTTTAGTTACATCATTATCATAAGATCATCATAAGATAGGAGAGGAAACTTTTTAAAGTTACTTTTTACACTCAGCTTCATCATACGGGGAAGAAAGGGCATGCACTTTGCTTAAGGAGGATTCAGAACTTAAGAGGATCTTTCAGTTGATACAAAAGCATTAAGAATCTTTAATATTGAAGAAACACAGCCAGAAAAGTGTCAGCAGTCTAGAGAGGAAAGGTCCTGGGACCAAGCAGAGGGAATGCAGAGTAAGAAGCTGGAGCCGAAAGCCCAGATGTGGACAACAGCTTTGTCCAGACCGAAGACCTCATTCTCTAAAGCAATGTATGAGCTTAGGCAGTCATGGATCTGTGGGCGTAGGCCCTCACTAGGCTCCACACACTCATCTAACTCCACACACCTTTTCTAACTCCTGACACCGGGTATCTGGCCTCAGTGTTGTCAGCACTTCTACTTTTGGGGGCAAGCAGAAGAGTGGACAGGAGAGGCTGGATCTGAGTTGAGAGCCCCTGACTCTCAGTTAGTTTCATAGAACAAGACACATGATCACGAAAGGCTATTGCTTCTAGAATTTTGTAATACTTGGCTCCCTTCCCTCCTGACCCAGAAACTCCTTTCCTGCAGTGTTGCCTTGAGGAGAGAGGAAGCATTTGTCTCCCCACTCTGGGAGCATACTCTCTGGGGCTGCCTGGCATACCAGTCTGGTACACAGGAGCATTACACTCCATCTCCAAATCCACCTCCAACTCCAACATTTTAAATGTCTATAAACATTTAACTCACATGACGCCTTTAAATAATAAAACAAGGTGGAATATAATTAAGGGGCAAAGTGAGTTGTTCAGACAATTTGTGCGGTGAGCAAGTCTTTTTAAGTTGACTAATGTGACATTGTTCTCCAGAAAAAGAAAACTTCAGCATTTTATTCTCTGAATTACTTGATCTAAATTAGGGCAAGGGAGGGTGAGGGTAGAGAATGGGGAAAGTCCCTGGAGCGCCTCAGGTGATGCAAACTCTGATTGTCTTTGTGAAAAGGGAGAGGAAAGGCCAAGGCTGCATGGCTGTGTGGACCAGGGACAAGTCGGCCTCCATCTAAGACAAGGTCCCTGCTTGCAGAACAACGAGCCTTCAGCCCAGTGGACAGTCTGTTATCAGGCAGCTGCAGGCTGAAAAATAATCTCTAGCCACTAGCGACAATGGGTGCTGTATCTCAGGCCAGGTAATGAGGAGCCTTTAAAGTGCATCAGCTCGTTTTTATTATCCTTTAGTTTTACTTTTCTCAGCCCAGAAGAGTCTTATCTTTCCCTTCCTGTTGTTCTGTGCACCCCTCTCCTCTTCCACAAAGGAAATGATATTAAGTGGCCTTTTGCTTTCCTTTCCTTTTCCAATTTGAAGCTACTGCATAATAATGAGACCCTATGAAAATACATATATGTGTGCAAAAAGAAAAGAAAAAAGAAAAAAACACCTAAAATTAACTGCCTCAGTTTCTTCTGCTCAAAATTAGATCCAAGATAGAAAACTGTGCATACTTATGACTCAACAGTGACAGCTCTGGGTTCTTATTGGGTCCATAATGAAATGGGGAAGAGATTCATTTATATCCAGGCAAATCATCAAGCCAGCTGCTGATGCCATCTTCTGTATCAACCATCATATATGTTCAGAGATACCAAGCAAGGAAGAAAGAGCTTGACTTCCAAGGCCAACTGCACCTGTGCTGCTGATTTAGTACAAAGCACTAATTGGTTCTTTCAATGTTTCTTATTTAAAAGCCATTCTTCATGCCAATAGGTATTGACCAGACTAGAGAAAACATCTTATTTTTGTGCAGTCTCTTGACTTTCTTGCACAGAGCCTCCCTATGCTGTGGTCTTCTATCAAGGTGATGCTCCTTGTGTATCTGCGTGGGATGAGAGATATCTTGCAGGTACTTGAGACTATCAGAGCCTATCTCTGTACGTGACTACAAGTTGGTGGGAATCTAACAGCAGCCGATGTTTGATTTACAAGCATAAGAAAGTCAGCCTTGAGGAGCAGTAACTTGGGTGTGAGCAACAGGCCTGCTGCGACCTTTGCTTTCTCAATTTTGGAAACATGTGTAGGTTAGCAATGAGGAGGAAAGAATTTGGTTTTATTAAAAAATGAATACTTGGAAGATTTCAAAGTGAATTCCAAAAGGAGTTAAACATAAAAATGAAAGAGCATTCAAAATGATACACGGTATTTTTATAACCTTGAGTTTGGAAATAACTTCAGGAAGACTCAAAGTGCAGATGTTATCAAAGAAGAGGCTGATGGATTTGGCAGTGTTAAAAATCATTACAGAGAAAGACATGTATAATAAAATTAAAAGGTATACATTTCTGAAAGAAGATAGGTATAACATCTGTAAATATGTATATATACATATATGTATAATATCTGGATCATATACAAAATATTTCTAATGAAAGAATACAAAACAACCCAACAGTAAAAAAAAAATTAGTAAATACACAGGAAATATATAATGGGAGCATACAAATGGATAACAGGATAAAAAGATGCAGATTTTGTTGGGACAACAGATGACAAACTACAACCAGAAGATCATTTCAGAGCAATGAGCCTGGCAAAACGAAAAGGGGAAGACACTATTTGGTTTACTGAACCTGGGAAGCAAACCTCCTCATGCGTCATAGATGAGAATGAAAATCATGAGCCTAGTGTTGACCCATCTGTTGGCACTGCTCAAAGTTTAATTATTGGTAAAGATCTTTTCGAGAGATATTTATGTACAGTGACCAAACGCGTGTACAGAGAAACAGTCACAGCCCATGGCAATCAAGACAAATTAGGAACTATCTGTTCCTCAAGTGGAAAACATTTGTTTGCCTTGAGAGACACAGACTGCCATCCCAACTATGCAAAAAGCTGTAACAAGGGGAGCCTAAGTAAGCCTGCCTGGGCTACAGAGCAATTTATGTCAGCTTGGAAAACTTAGCTAGACCCTATACAAAAGGATGTAGCTTAACGGCAGAGTGTTTGCCTTCTGGGTGGGACAAGGCTCAGTCTAGGGGAGAGGTGGTGTGGAATGTTTAAATTCAGTGTATCTTTTGTGTAGCCCATAAGATGGGTAAAGGTGCTGAAGCGGGTGCTTAGTAAATCACCTACCACACAAGCATGAGGACCTTGGTTCTGCTCTCTCACCTGTGCATAGTCCATCATGATGGTACATACATGTGACTCCAGCATGAGAGCAAGAAAAAAAAAAAAAAAAAAACACCCCCGGAGCTCGTTGGCCAGCCAACCTTTGAGTTCCTGGTGAAGTGAGAAATCCTGTCTCGTGAAATAAGGTTGAGAGCAATTGAGAACTATCCCTAATGTCCAGTTCTGTCTGGCCACCACACATGTGAACACACACACACACACACACACACACACACACACACACACACACACAGGGTGGGGGAGAGAGAGAGAGAGACAGAGAGATAGAGACAGACAAACAGACAGAGACAGACAGACAGACAGAGACAGACACAGACAGACAGACAGAGACAGAAAGCTAGACAGAGACGGAGAGAGACAGACACACACACACACACACACACACACACACACACACAGAGAGAGAGAGAGAGAGAGAGAGAGAGAGAGAGAGAGAGAGAGAGAGAGAGAGAGAGAGAGAGAGAGAAGTAAGACCCGCTCAGACATGGATTTCCATGAAAGTAAAGTTCTATATAAAAGGAATAAAATGGTTAGTATTTTCATTTATGTAAGAGCGAGATCAATACACAGATGTATGTCTTTAGAGGCACAGCTGCACAGAACATGTAACACGTTTGGGCCATGCCACAGACTGAGGAGGAGAATCGAAAGAGACGAATTTTGAATAGCAGCTATTTCACTCCTTCGATGTTTGGACCTTTTCCAGTGAATTAGACTCATTTATTAAATATGAAATAGGAAGGGGATTTTAAAGATTCAGACACAAGACTCAGGGCTAATTCATTGTTAAGACATTTAGGTGTTTATCCACAAGAGGGAACTCATGCATGCTGTTATAAACCCTGTTAAAAAGCCTTGACTGGAGAGGCCTTGGGACTTAAGGAGGACCTCACTACTGTGACGTGACTAAAGGGACATCGCACCCAACCACTTTTTACATGCCTATGCTTATATCACAAGGAAACACTACTCGGCCCTAATCAGAGAAGCCAGTCTTTACACTGGTGGGAGGTGAATACAAGGACCCAGGGCTGAACACGATGCTGAGAATAAAGTCTGGTTGGTGCCTCAGCCCTTAACAAGACATTTATACCACTCTCATAAGGCTCAGGGGTTGTTTCAAAAGATGGAGCAGAAAGGACTCAAGACCCATAAAAGAGGGAGACAGGTTATAAAATGCTATCTTCTGAGCACCATGCGGGACACAGTTGTGAACTCACAGCATATGCACTGTGTCCAAAAAAGTTGTGCCCACCTAAAAATCAGCTGTGGGTGGGGCTAATCGATATCACATCCAACCGGTTTCCTTCTTTCTTTCTTTCTTTCTTTCTTTCTTTCTTTCTTTCTTTCTGTCTGTCTTTCCTTCCTTCCTTCCTACCTTTCTTCCTTCTTGCTTACTTACTTTTTATTTGTTTGTTGGTTGGTTGATTGGCTTTTGAGAAAGGGTTTCTCTGTGTAGCCTTGGCTGTCCTGGACTAGCTTTCTAACTGTCTATGTTTATATACACAACTCAGCCTTAATCAGAGAAACCTATCCTTGGCATATCTCAGGAAAGACCTGAGACTCTGCATTGTTCCTTCACAAAGCCAGGGCCGCTGCTTTGTGGAGTGCACTTCAGTTAGCAGACCTTAGACTTCCCTGTGTAGTGCAGTGGAGCTGTTTGAATCCAACTCTAGGCAGGGAAATCCGAAACAGGTTTGCTGTCATATGAATATGTGACAATGGCCCTGGTTCACTGTTGTGAACTCATGAGTTGGGAAATAGGATCTGGGGAGTGTAAGTGCCAGGCAATGGGACGTTGGTTCAAGGGACAGAATGGGGAGGAAGGGAGTGAGATGATGTGGGTTGATGTAGATGTTAATGCGCTCTTCAAATTGAAACTTGGAAATTATATTTACACAGAAGTTATGTGGAGAAAGTTGAGGTCATAGTGCTGATAGCACGTCAAGTCTCCCAACGTTCTGTCTTCACTGATCTGGAGAAGTGGATATATTTTGACTTGATTAAATCCTTGATGCTGGGAAAAGTTCTTTAATTACTGTGACTTACGGCAAGTATCATGGCAGCTACTAGTGAATAGCCATAGTCTTATGGTATGCCCGAACCTTCTCTTCTGAACTCTGTAAATATCACCATTTCATGTGACCTTCAGGGAGAGTTTCCACATACAACCCTGCCCTCTACTTTCCATTGAAAGTTAATTATCTAAGCATGGTCACCTGACACCTTGGTCTGTATAAATTCACTTCAGGGCTATGAGTTTCATGTTTGTCTAGAGACAGATCAGGCTATTTGGATAGAGCACGTTGGCTGTTGCAGCTTGCTGGTCTCTCTTCCGTTTCAGAAGCCTATGATGCAATGCCATGCTGCCCATGGCTGAGGGACCTGCTCTCAGGACCCCTAACAAGGAGTGTCTAACCAGGAAGCAGCCCTCACTGCATTATTTAGATGTTACAAACCACCATCTCCTTTCCATCATCAGGAGCTTGAGTTGAGGCTCAGCATGATTGATGAGCTGGGTTCCTGCTGAATGTCACCGAGTGTATAACTTCCTTTACACAGTTAAGAATAATGCTGAATACTTCGTCTCTAATCACCAAAAGGTGTGCCATTCCTGCCCATCTGCAACCCGGCAGCGTGGAGTACTCTCTAGTTTAGGTTTTAGATCCTTCAGGCTAAAGGGCTCAGACAAGACTGTTCCCCACCCACTTCAATTATTACTCAAATGTCATCTCTACCTTTGACTATCTGCAAACTAGGACTCTGCCTACCTGTGCCTTGCATTTAATTAATTTTTCTACAAAATCAGAGATGCATTATTTGTACATTTGTTATAGCATATTGTATGAAGGACACAGGCGAAAGAGGCTCATCGAGCATCTTACGAGATAAAGGGTAGAGCACTTCTGTGCTCCAGTGTCTTACTTTCCAAGGGCCTCTGCGTGTGTTCAGCTATCTGGAAACTTACAAACCCAGTCTTTTTGAGGTTTTATAGACATTTTCATTTAATTGACAAAATTGATTATATCCCTGGCCATTAGTGGTCAACTTAATGCCGAGGCCTTCTCCCCTTCCTGGATGTGGTTAAGTGTTAAGAAAGTGAGGAGTCTGAACCCTTTATGCCAGTCTTCATCTTCTCGCTTACTTCTCCAGCCCTGCAGCTACCAGAGGCTCAGAGAACAGTCATCTCACTGGGGTATGCATCACTCAGGATATTCAAAGGGCTTTAAGAGCTGAGTGCCAAAACTAAACACTCCTTTCACAGGAGCCCAACCCGAGTCTTCCTTTGTCCTCCTGCAATTCTTTTGGTACCCTGAGTTTCCTCTGGTACCTCACTAGTCTCGCTCAGACTGCTTCCCATCTATAAAGTGGCACAGGACATCCTGCTTGAGTTTATGGATTTTCATTTAATTACTGAGGTCTTTGTTTATCCATCATCTGGAACGAGCTGGTCCACACAAGTAAATATCTAAATAAAACCCCAAAGCCATCTGTAACATTTCAATTATTGCCATAGAGCTCAGTCTCAGGAGTTCTTCCCAAGAGGCATCTTTCTCTTCCTGAGCTTCTTACACGTAGTATATTTGATATTTTGTAACCTTATTTAAATGACTCAAGGTCATCTTTGCGAACAATGCTTCTCGCATCCAGCTGCACTTTGGGATACACTGCAGAGCTATTGAAATGCATGGTTACTTGCTTCCGCAAAAGCTAGCCTCTAGTTGATATGTTTTTGAATCTGTGTGTCCACTTTTTATAGTTTTCTCCTTATTCTTCCTTGCTGTCAGCATACGAGTCATCAATTTTCACTGTTGAAATTTCACTTGTAGTTAGTCAGCATACATCTTCCTGCTGTCTCCTCAGTGTCTCTAAGTTCTAGTTTTGGCCATGGCTCTCAAAGTAAGATTCATCTGCCTCTGAGAATCCCCTAAGATTTCCACAGATGCATCTGTGAAGCCAAATGAATTATGTCTGTGATAAGGCCAAACCTATTTTCAGTGTATTAAGGGAGCATTTACCATTCCCAGTTTGTCCCAGTGGTGGGAGGACAGTGTTGGTACTCACGCTAGAAACTCCAGTGAGGCTGGAGTCCAGGCCCTGCTAGCAGTCACTGCTCATAGGTTGGAAAACGGCAGCTTAACTTGACATTTTTGTTGCTGTTTTTGAGGCGGTGAAAGTCAGTGTTACATCTTAACTCTTGGATGCATGATCTTCTGCCTTCTGAGATGATTTAGAAGTAAGTTCCCAGGACCAAATGCGATGTTTTCTCATGGAGAAACAAATGACTAGACTGTGTGAGTTTCCAGCTAAAATAACAAGTTTTGTGATAATAATAGCATGTGCGTTTCAATGACCAGTTGATTTAGCTATGGTTATTTGGGCTCAATTTTGGCAATATATATATATATATATATATATATATATATATATATATATATTTTTTTTTTTTTTTCCTAAAAGAGAAAGATAAGGCTGACAACTGATAGTGTTTTACCAAAAATGGAATTTGAGGGGAATGCCCACATAAGGAAGTCTTATATTTGATTACATAAGTATTGCCAGGTTCCCAGGTTCTAAATCCGTTCTCTTCTTGGCGTGTGTATGGTGCAAATGTTTATATGTATGCACGTTTAGATAGGTGTTGCCACATGGGTGAGCAGAGGTGCATGTGAGTATGTGTGCCTAATTGTGTTTAAGCCTAAAACTGAAGTCAGGTGTCATATTTGATTGCTCTCTGTTTTATTTTTCTGTGTCAGTGTCTCTCACTGAGCCTGAAACTAGATTCCAGCTAGTCAATCTAGCCAGACTCCCAAGAGCCCAGATTGTAGGTGATTACTATGCTAGCCTTTTTTTTTTCCTCTGTGCTTTTCTTTATATAACTTTTATTTTTAATGGGCAAAATGCTTTGCCTGCCAATTCCTCTTTCTAGCCCCTATAGACTTTCTGATATGACTGGTGATGATATTAATAAATGTGACTGTTAGTGAATGTAGTTTTTAAACTTGTGTACACCCGAAATTCTAGCACATCGGAGGCAGAAACAGAGTGTCACCCTCAGCCACATAATGAGTTCAAGGTCAGCCTACACAACACAAGATCCTGATCCAAAACAACACAAATTCCCTAATGAAATATGTCACTATTTGGCAGGTCTACATAGCTCACTCACCAACGATGGTGCGCAGCATCAATAATGTTCCAAAATGATATGGTGGACAAAAACTGACATCAATCAAGGTTCTTTATTAGCTATATATACACATAGATGACATAGGTATAAGCAGATAATATGATATACATATATAATAAAAGATATGGATATAAAGGTTTACATTGCATGATGTTTAATAAAAATGTAATTAATAGTATTGCTGGTGTAAAAAGCCTACTGTACTGCCAGTCATATGGAAGCATGGCACATGCAATAATGTGCAGTATATAACACTTGATAGTGGTTGTAATAAATATGGCACTGGATTATGTTCCCGGTGTAGTGTTCATCTCACTGTTGTTTTAGAGCTCTTACTTTCAGATTTTACTAGTTTTTAGAAATATGTTACGCTACGTCACCAGCAGTCCTATACATAATATAGTTACTGCCTACCCTGATTAGATGATTTTCCTATACAATGCTATCTAGGTCTATACGAATATAACTATAATATTTGTTTACGCTGTGAGGAATCCCTTGCATTCTCATGGCCATGTGAAGTACAGTTGAGCATGCGTGTGTAGCTTCAGTGGGGGCATTAACTTATGCAGGATGGCTCACTCAGAAAGCTCTGATACAAAGCCTAATGACTTGAGTTTATTCCATATAACCCTCATGGTGGAAGGAGAGAACCAACTCTTTAAAAGTTGTCTTCTGACAGCCATAGATGAGGATATGCATGTACACACACATACACACACACACACACACACATACATGTGCAAACACACACACACACACTCATCCCAAACATTCAAAGAAATATAATATTTGATCCACTTGATCTCCAAATCTGTTATCAGCAAACTAGAGATCAATGAATTGTTCCATTTGGAATTTGAGTACTTGAGAACCAGAATCGATCCTGAAAATTCTAGTTCAAGTATGAAGACTGAGGACCAGAACAGTTAATGTTTTGAGTCTGAGTCATGACAGGGTGGTGGGAGATAAGCCTCCCCCCTGCAACATTCAGTACGAAAGGCGGCTTTTCCATCCCTCTGCTGGAATGGAACAGTCATGCCCACCCCCTCTGGGAAGTACAGACCTGCCCATGCATTTTATTATTTTTTTTTCCCAAAGATTTATTTATTATGTATACAGTGCTCTGCCTGCATGTACACCTGCAGGCCAGAAGAGGGCATCAGATCCCATTACAGATGGTTGTGAGCCCCCATGTGGTTGCTGGAAATTGAACTCCGAACATGAGGAAGAGCAGCCAGTGCTCTTAACCTCTGAGCTATCTCCCTAGGCCCCCATCCATCCATGCTTTCTCATGTAGTGAAGTACCAACTCTGAATTGATACAGCTTTGAGTCCTACACTTAAACCTGCTTCCTGTTAACATTCAGCATACAATGAAGAATAGGCCCAATTATTGGGAAATGGAATTATAGGTTTTTCTTTTCTAACTACATCTCATTTGAGGACTATATTTCCTTCGTCGATTTAAATATAAACGCCAGACACAATTATTTAGCAATCGTGTATCCAATATAGAATATGGGGCCCCAATTGTCTTCTGTTAACATTGTCTTTGCAGGGTAGGGACATTCAGAACAGGGTTTTTCTCTGTGTAGCCAAAGCTGATCTTATACTCAGGGGTCCTTGTCCCTACAGCATGAGTTCCAGGGCTGCTGGCCTGAGCCACTGCACTTGATTCTTCTGTTACATCCTGAAGGCATATGTCAACGTTTTCCCACTGAACTTTGTTTTAGAAATTTTAATTTTCATGGAAGTACATATCTATGTTAAGGAGCAATAGCTTGCTCTAGCTGCTTCAATTAGTACATTGAATAGATGCAGAGAGAGTAGGCAGCCTTGTATTGTCCCTGATTTTAGCGAAATTGCTTTAAGTTTCTCTCCAATTATTTTGATGTTGGCTATTGGCTTGCTATATATACTCTTTATAGTGACTTCTCCAAGAGTTTTCTTTTCCTTTTTTTTTTTTCTTTGAAAGCCAAATTTATTTTATAAAAGAGAAACTAAGGGATAGAAATATTATTTTTACATAGTAAGTCTCTGGTCTCTAACTTTCATTATGGCTACTTAACCTCCTTTTCTAATTTTCTTCTTTTTAAGTTTTTATTAATTAATTTTTAAATTTTAATCACTTTACAGGCTGACTCCAGCCCCCTCCCTCCTCTCCTCCTAGTCGAACCCTTATACTCCTTACCCTGTTTCCCTTCTCCTTCTTCTCAGAGAAGGGAAGGCCCCCAAAGGGTACTAACCCGCCCTGGCACCTTAGCTTGCAGCAGGACTAAGACTCCTCCCATTGAGGCCAGACAAGGCAGCCCTGCTAGGGGAAATGGATCCAAAAGAGTCAGAGACAGCCCCTGCTCCAATTGTTAAGGAACCCACATGCTGATTGAGCTGCACATTCAAGCCCCTGCACGCTCTTTGGTTAGTTGTTCAGTCCCTGTGAGATCCCATGGGTCCAGGTTATTTGATTCTGTTGCTCATCTTATGGTGTCCTTGACCACTCTAGCTCCCTTCATCCTTCCTCTCATTCTTCTACAAAATTCCCTCAGCTTGGCCTATGGTTTGGATGTGGGTCTCTGCATCTGTTTCCATCTGCCGCTGGATGAAGCCTCTTAAAAGACACTTATGCTAGGCTCCCGTTTACAAGCATAACAGAGTTTCATTAATAGTGTCAGGGGTTGACTCTCTCATGGGGTGGGTCTCACATTGGGCCAGTCATTGGATTGCCATTCCCTCAATCTCTGCTCCATCTTTATCCCTACACTTCTTGTAGGTGAGACAAATTTTGGGTTGACGAATTTATGGCTGGGTTGGTGTCCTCCTCCCTCCACCTGAAGTCCCACCTGGCTACAGGAGGTGGCAACAATAGGCTCCACATTTCTGCCTGCTAGGAATCTCAGCTAGGGTCACCCCCATAGACTCCCAGAGCCTCCCTATCTCAGAGATGGCCCCTATCAATATCTGTTCTCTCTCCCAGTCCTCCTTCTCCCACCTACCACTAATCTCCCCTCTCCTGATCCGCACCCCATTACCCTCCCCACCCGCTTCCCTACCCAGTTCTCTCCTTCCATCTACTTCAGATGTCTGTTTTATTTCCCCTTCTGAGTGAGATTCAAAGAGCCTCCCTTTGACCCTCCTAAGCTTCTTTGAGTCTGTGGATTGTAGCATAGTTATTCTATACCTAATGGCTAATATCCACTTATAAGGGAGTACATACCATGTTTGTCCTTCTAGTCTGGCTTACCTCACTCAGTATGATATTTTCTAGTTCCATCCATTTGCCTGCAATTGCATAATGTCTTTGTTTTAATAGCCGAACAGCATTCCATTATGTAAAACCACATTTTTTTTAATCCATTCCTTGGTTGAGAGACATCTAGGTTATTTCCAGTTTTCAGCTATTACCAATAAAGCTGCTATGAACCTAGTTGATCAAATGTCCTTGTTGTATGGTGGAGCATCCTTTGGGTATATGCCCAAGAGTGGTGTAGCTGGATCTTGAGGTAGAACTATTCTTAATTTTCTGAGAGAACTCCAGATTGATTTCCACAGTGGTTGCACAAGTTTGCATTCCCACCAGCAATGAAGGAATGTTCCCCTTGCTCTGCATCCTTGCCAGCATGTGCTGTCGTGTGTGCTTTTTTATCTTAGCCATGATGACAGGTGTTAGATGAAATCTCATAGTCGTTTTGATTTGCATGTCTATGATGACTAAGGATATTAAGCATTTTAGTGCTTCACAGCCATTAGAGATTCCACTGTTGAGAATTCTCTGTTTAGCTCTGTGCCCCATTTTTTGTTGTTTGATTTGTTGGTATATACTTTCTTGACTTCTTTATATATTTTGGATATTAGACCTCTGTCAGATGTAAGATTGGTGAAGATCTTTTCCCATACTTAAGGCTGTCATTTTTTCCTATTGACAGTGTCTTCTTCCTTGAAGAAGCTTTTTGGTTTCATGACGTCTCATTTAATAATTGTTGATTTTAGTGCCTGAGCTGTTGGTGTTCTGTTCAGGAAGTTGTCGCCTATGCCTATGACTTCAAGATTCTTCCCCCACTTTCTCTTTTACCAGATTTAATTTATATGATTTTATATTGAGATCTTTGATCCACTTAGACTTGAATTTTGTGCAGGGTGATAAATATGGATTTATTTGCATTCTTCTACATGCAAACATCCAGTTAGATCAGCACTATTTGTTGAAGATATTTTCTTTTCTCCATTGTGTGGTTTAGGATTCTTTGTCAGAAATCAAGTGTCCATAGGTATGTGGGTTTATTTCTGGGTCTTAAATATGATTTCATTAATCAGCCTGTCTGTTTTGACAATACCATGTGGCTTTTATTACTAATGCTCTGAAGTTCAGCTTTAAATCAGGGATGTTGATACCTCCAAAAGTTCTTTTTCTGTACGTGATTGTTTTAGCTATCCTGTGTTTTTTTCCATTTGAAGTTGAAGATTTCTCTTTTAAGGTCTGTAAAAATTATGTTGAAATTTTGATGGGAATTGCATTGAATCTGTAGACTGCTTTTGGTAAGATGGCTATTTTTACTATGTTAATCCTCCCGATTCATGACCATGGGAGATCTTTCCATCTTCTGATATCTTTTCAATGTCTTTCTTCAAAGACTTGAAATTCTTGTCATACAAGTGAAATACTTGGTTAAAGTTACACCAAGATATTTTATATCATTTGTGGCTATTATGAAGGATGTTCTTTCCCTAATTTCTTTCTCAGCCTGTTTATTGCCTGTATAATGGAGAGCTACTGTTTTGGGTTTTTTTGTTTTTGTTGTTGTTGTTTTTGTTTTGTTAATTTTTTATCCAGTCATTTTGCTGATAGTGTTTATCAGCTTTAGGAGTTCTCTGGTACAATTTTGGAGGTCACTTATATATACTATAATATCGTCTGTAAGTAACTACAATTTGATTTCTTCCTTTCCAATTTCTATCCCTTTGATCTCCTTTAGTCATCTTATTGCTCTACCTAGAACTTGAAGCACTATATTGAAGCAATATGGAGAGAGTGGGCAGCCTTGTCTTGTCTCTGGTTTCAGTGGAATTGCCTCAAGTCTCTTTCCATTTAATTTGATGTTGTCTTGCTGTATATTACCTTTATTGTGTTTAGGCACATGCCTTGTATCTCTGACCTTTCCAAGACTTTTAATACCTGAAGAGGTATTATATTTTGTTAAAGAATTTTTCTGCATCTAATGAGATGATCATGTGGTTTATTTCTTTCACTTTTTGTATATGGTGGATTACATTGATGCATTCTCATATAGTGAACCACCCCTGCATCCTTGGTATGAAGCCTACTTGATTTTGGTGGATGTATTTTTTGATATGTTCTTGGATTTGGTATTTAACTGAATATTTTTGCATCAATGTTCATAAGGGAGATTGATCTGAAATTCTCTTTTTCCTTGTTGAGTCTTTGTGTGGTTTAGGTATCAGGGTGACTGTGGCCTCATAGACTGAGTTTGGCAATGTTCTTTCTGTTTCTACTTTGTGGAATAGTTTGAGGAGTATTATACTTTTGCCACAGTGGGGGAAGATGTGCTTAGTCCTGCTGCCACTTGTGGTGCTAGGGTGGTTTGGTACCCCTTGCGAGCCTTCCCTTCTCTGAGAAGGAGGAGAGGAGGGATGGGGGAAAGGGAGTATGAGGGTGAAACTGAGAGGAAAGGTGGGAGTGAGCTGAGATCACACTGTAAAGTGATGAGAGAGAGAGAGAGAGAGAGAGAGAGAGAGAGAGAGAGAGAGAGAGAGAGAAAGGAAGGAAGGAAGGAAGGAAGGAAAGAAAGAAGTTAGGAAGGAAGAAGGAAGGAACTTCAGCCAATAACTAGAAGGCTGGAGAGTTTCTTTAAATGAATGATCAATCTATGTTTCTTCAAAACTACTATACAATTGTTTGCTAAGTGAATAGGTGAATAAATAATGAATGTGTAAATAAATAAATGAATTCAAGAAATTTTATAGCGTTTGTATGGATGATAGTGTAAAGTATTTTCATGTTTTTTAACTAAGTTTTTATTATTAATTAACTTTGTTCTTTGACAATTTCATATACATACATAATGCCTTCTGTTTACTCTCACTCACTACCCTCTCTTATCTCCTGCCCTTCCATTCCATTCAATCTTCCCTCCTACCTATAAACCTATTTCCCACTTTCATGCCTATTTGTTTTATTTTGTGACCCACTAGTTTAACTGAAATCATTTGTGTGACCATGGGCTTGGCTCACCAGTGCATAAGCAGATGAAGACAATGCCCCTCCTTCCCAGAATCTATCAGTAGCTAGCAGTTCAGTAGCGAGGGATATGGATCCCTCAGTTCCTTCTAATCCATCACTGATTGTTGACAGGCCAGGTCTTATATGGGGCAAGAGCAGGTAACTATAGCTGCTTTGATTCCTGATTGTAATGATTATGCCATTCTTAGAAAATGGCATTTTGCAGTCCTTCTTCATCTTTCTACACTTTTTCTGTCCCTCTTCCATGATATTCCACATCTGGATAAGTTTGTTGATGCCTTTTCCTTCCTCTGCCCCCAGTGGCTTCCATAGCACCTTACAACACTATAAAAGCTAGCCAGCAAGGAAGAGATATTTCAGCTCGTCACCAGCTTCATTTCTCTGTACCTTGTAATCAAGCTCTGTGGTAGATTTCTACCATGGAAGATATTGCTCGGCCCATTCCCAAGTTTTAGGAGTCTGCAAAGATGTTTCATGTGTCATGGGTCCGATGAGAAAAACATCTCACAGCTATTGTGATACGACTTGTTCTGCACAACAAGAATCAAGGCAGGATGAAGAGGACTGACCACTAGTCCAGGTAAACTAGGGAGACCCTGTGTCTAAAGCTAAAGGAGAAGAAACAAAATGATCGTTCTTAGCTAGCTGTTGGGCAGAGAGAAATGACTGCAAATCTAGATTAAATTCCATGTTTCCCAGGTCCTAGTGTGACTGTTTATCACTGCGGTAGACTGGGTGAAGGGAGTAGGATGGAGCAAGATCCATTTAACTTTTCTTACATGAGTAAAAGTTTGATCTCACTAGCATCCCAATATAGTCTTTTGAGATTTGGGGAAGCTTGATGTTACACTGTAGATCAACCACCCTTTACTTTCAAAATACTGTTGCCTCCTCCACATTCCATAGCATCATGTCTCATCTCCTCACCTCCTTTAGGTCTCTGCTGAAACGTCACCTTACCCCTTGGTTGCATTCCCTAGTGCAATGGCCCTTCCTACAGCTTTCCACTTGCTTGAGGTCACTGTTTTGTTTTCCTTGTGTCATACACCATTGACAGATTATATAGTGTTGCTTTTTTAGATAGGTCTTACATGTGTGAGTGTTTGGCTGCATTTATAGCACAGATGGGCTCAAAGAGGCCAGAAAAGAACATCAGATCCTCTGGAACTGGAGTTAGAGATGATTGTGAGCCACCATGTTGGTGCTGGAAACTGAACCTGGGTATTGGCAAGAGCAGTAAGTGCTCTTAATCCCAGAGCCAGCCAACCCTCAAGCTCCAGGTTTATTAACTGACTTTCCTCCTCAAACTCTTAATCTCTTCCAAATAAGACACATTGCTGTACCCCTGCACGTAGAACTGTGCCTAGCACAAAGCATGTGGGGATGACTTGTTGACTGAATAAATTCATTCAAAAAGGCAACCAGTAGAACATAGTATGTGATGCAGACAACTGCCTCAGTCCCCAGGAGGATTTGAATAGAATTTGCAATTTAGGAAATCAGTTTTTTAGTTCTGAAGTAAGAATCTAGGCCACACACCATAGCCTTCATCAGAAAGTGAATAAAGATATTCACCACACATGCTTGACACATAGAAATCACTCAATACGGTCTAGTTGTTATTGTTTCACTGTTTCTTCTCAGTGCTTATTGCTACCTGTTTTATGTGTTATTTGTTGATCTGTTGTCTACCCTTACAATACAAGGGGAGGAAATCCCCCTCAGGAACAGTCATAGGGGAGGGGAATAAGGGGAAAATGGGAGGGAGGGAAGAATGGGAGGATACAAGGGATGGGATAGCCATTGAGATGTAACAATAATAAATTAATAAAAAAATTTTAAAAACAATATAAAATTCTGGATTTTGCATCATTTAATGAGAAATTATCAGTAACTTATCAGTTCCTGGAGCATAGCAGGCACTCAATAAATATCTTGCAAGGATAAATAGTTCCATTATTGGCTGTACTTTATGTGTGTAGCAGTCATTCTGCAACTATATTGTAAGCTGTGCTAGCTTTTGCTGCTGTGATAAAATTCAAGAGGTCAAAGTAGGCTTGGGACTCACAGAAGATTATTTTGGCTCTCAATATTTCCAGCCCATTGTTGCTTGTCTCATTGTGGAAGAGAAAGATGTTCAATTCATGATGAGCAGGAAGCAAAAAGAGAAAGGAAGAGGTCAAAGTACAAATATCGCCTTCAAAGGTGGCTCCTCTAAATAGGCCCAATTTCTTAATGGTTCTAGCACTTTCTGGTGGCACGATAGGCTAGGGAATAATCCCTCAACATACAAACCTTTAGAAGACACTAGTAAAAAAAAAAAACAAAAAAAACCCCACAGGACAAGCTCTATATTCTTATGGTATTGGGGTGATTCATACCAACAAATGTTTTCCTAAGGTCTTGTTGAAAGTAGCCAGTGTTAACAATCATTGATGACAGTCTATGTGTTTTTCAAGACCATTTCTCCTTTTGAGTTTTCAGAGCATGTACACTCACACTTGTCTCTGTGTTTAGGAACATAGCAGCTCTCTTGCCGTTCTAGTGTGCCGTGTCTCTACTAGGTTCCCCTCTACCTTATGGTGGTCCAGCTGGGGTTCCTCCTGGGAACCTTTATTCTAGTCTGCATCTCTGATCTCTGATGCTCCAGTGCTCCACTGCTTCCCACTCACATGGACTTATCACATGCTTTTGTCATCATCCTGAAGCCCTGTGACTGCCAGCTCCCTTGAGGGAGAGATTGTCTTGTATATCTGAAGCCCTACTGCCGAACACAGGCACTGTCAGATTAATTACTGTAGTTAATACACTTTTATTTAATGAAAGAATTGGAAGAATCGAGTATTAGAAAAAGCATTGTTTAAATCTGTGGATAACTTCAACTGGACTATGTTGGACAAAACAATAATACTGCAAACCTATTGGACAACTCTGCTCTGACAACTACAACACACTTTATATGTTTGCTGTTATTCTAACTCCCACACTTTGTGCCTTATTTCTCCATGGCAGTAAGTCAGACTTTTACTCCTCTCTCACCATCCTGTCCATGAAAACAAGGTGAATCATTTATCATTGTTGAATAAATGGATGAATAGCATGTCCATGGGCTAAGGAAGGAGGCAGAAAGCCCTTTCAGACACTTCCTGTTGCTTCTGACAACAGAGCACTTAGAAATGAATAAAACACATCATGAGGGAGTTAGATGAAGTATATGGAATTTTCTTCCAATTAAGTTCTCTAAACCATAAAATAATTAACTAAAAGTAAGTTTTAGAATTTCCTGCCCAGTGTGACCTCTCCTGCCTTAAAATTCCTCTGGCAATTATAAAAATTATTAGCTATTTAATTCACAAGGCCTTGGATACCTTTTATTTCTTTCTGACTTTTAATTTTTTTCATTATAATTTAATATTTCAAATGTGTGTATTGTTCTCCCTGTTTCAGTATGCCTTTCTTAACAACAGAGACAAACTTCTCCTTCACTGGCATTCAGAGAAAGCTCAGGTGCTTGGTGAGTGTTCCCTCTCAACTCTCTAAGCAGTTTTCTGAAAGCTAGAGAAGAGAAGCTTGGAGAAACCAAGGGAGGGGACAAGAGGGGTATCAGTGACTGCAAGGATAGGACAGTGAACACTAGTTCTTAAAATCTCAACTAACTCCACATGTCTCCAAACCAATTTCAAAAGTGAAGCTGACCCTTCCTAATTTCATGAGTTATTTTTGGTGGGTTTTTTTTGTTTGTTTGTTTTTAAATTCAGAGGGTAGAACCCTGTTTTTTGTGCACGCTAGACTAGTACTCTACCATGGAGACACACCACCAGGCCCAAACTCCATGATGTGTGTGTGTGTGTGTGTGTGTTTACATGTGTATTTGTGTACATGAAGAGGCCAGAAAAGGAGCTGCAGTTGTAGGAGGCTGTAGGTCACCCTATATCGTTGTTTGGAACTAAACTCAAGTTCTCTGCAAGAACACCAAGTTTTCTTAACTACTGAGCCATCTCAACAGCCCCCAAACATCATGAATTTTTAACGTATGATTGCACTGGCAGAGGAGTCCAGCACTTAAGTCAGGTAGCCACTAAGATTTATGCATACTATTAGATATGACTGTTCCTCACATGGAACCTTCCAGTTTTTACTTACTGCACATTATTCTATTCAGTTATCTCTTATGCCTGGGTGACAGAAGATTGAAGCCACCAGCAGAATTGGTAAATGCTCTTTTGAGGACTGGCTGAAATATTCTATCAGATGTGCTGGTGGCCAAGTCCTCTGACACCCAGAGGTTACAGAAATTAGTCTGAATTTCCATGGGCAAAAAAAGCAGCTGATGCAACCATATGTGATGTAGCCATGGCTCCTCCAAGCAGTTTACAGAATTGTAATCCGTGAGAGAGATGGCAGGTATTCTAAGGGATCTACCAAAAGCACAAGGGACAAAGAAGGGCAGCATTGTTAATGTGAGATGTTACTCTGGACTTAAGTGACTCTCGGGGCTAACACACCCCACCCATAGCAGGTGAGTCATCTCATCTCAAAGGACATTCACTACTCTGAGGAACTCACCTGATAGTTGTATGGCGCACTATATGGTTTTGTGACAGGTAAAGTAATGTTGTCATCTTGTGATGAATTTAAGGATTAGGGAATTAAATAGAGGTGAATTGACAAACTCTATGAAATTCCGAAATGTTGCCAGTATTTGGAGCTTAGGATTTATATCAGGGCATTCAAGAATGCAGTTGTTATATTTTAAGAGATAGGCTTTGACCTGTAATATATCCAAGTTTATGTGATGCATTCTACTATGATGGTGTTATGCTCTGTTCATAAAATTACAGATGTCTCATAATAAGAGGGTGAGTCAGAAGTCACATGGTCAGGGCTCTGGACATGTTTATTCAGTCCAGGGTCAGCCCATTATTATTAAACTTTACTGGACAAAAATAAATTGGCATTGTAGACTAAAAATCACATCTTTTTCTATGTGCTATGCATACTGGCTAGCTAGTATATGTCCTTATAATCAGGAAGCAATTTATGTGCTAGCATGGGTCTCCTACAAGCCAGCCTATCTTGTTTCCCATAGGGTGAACTTGATTGAATCTGAAAGCAACTTCTCTCTTGTCTCTGCACTACTTAATCTTGTTACAGAAAGCCACAGACACTATCTAGTCCCTGCTTTGGAGCTGCCACCATGATGCCCCAAGGACTGGGTCGGTCCTGGCTCCATCCTGTCATCAGTTCACTGTCCTCATTCAGAACCATCACAGGCCCCAGTGCGGTGAGCAGAGTGTAAACGAGGCAATGAGGAATCCCCACTGAGGAGGGCAGGATAGCAGAGAACTGTGGTTCCTGACAAAGGATTTGTGTGTGTGTGTGTGTGTGTGTGTGTGTGTGTGTGTGTGTGTGTGTGTTCATTATTTCTCTATTGCTATGATAAAACTGCATGACCAAGGTAACTTATAGAAGGAATTGTTTATTAAGACTTCCAGTTCCAGAAACATAAGAGTCAATCACCATTATGGTAGGGAGGCCTAACAGCAGACAAACATAATGACTGCAGTTGGAAGCTAAGAGTTTATATTCTGAACAACAGCAGAAAACCAGAGAGGGCAAACTGGGAATAGCATGTGGTTTTGAAACCCCAAAACCCACCTCTAGTGACCCACTGCCTCCAGCAATGCCACAGCTTGTAATCCTTTCCATAGTGAACTAAAGATCAAGCATTCAAATATATGAGCCTATGGCAGGTGGGGACATTCTTATCCAAACTACCACAGCCTCTAAACTTGGCCTTAAAAAGATGGCTATGGAGTCACGGGCACCTTTGAGGCTTCCTTTTGTCATTAGCTAGAAGGTTGGGTCTCCGTCAGCTGGCCTGGGACTTGGATACAAATTCTGGCTTGCTGAGAAATATTAAAAATGAGACACAAGCTGGTGTCTAAAAGTGATATTATGGTGACCCTTTCACTACTTTGAGTCTAAAATAATTGACTTAACCAACAAGACCAGTTATAACACAATGTCGTTGGGAGGAAATAATTCAACAGGCATTCATTCAGTGATATCTTCCTCCCACTTAAATACCCTGAAATCCACAATTCCTATTATATGCTTTGCACAGAGTAGGCCTCTTTTCTTCCTAGTCATGTGATAGTGACAAACTATGGTGAGAAAGCACAGCATGGAAAGTGCTGTTGGTACATGGCTGTAATCTTCTTGAGGCCATCTAATTGGGCAGGCCTTTCTGGAGCCAGAATGTACTGAGCAGTTGTCAATGATCTCCCTCAGATATGTAATGACAATAAGGAAGTGACCTGTGATGCAGTTTCCAGAATTTCTCTCCTTTTGTCTTGTTCACAAGATATGACTGCCACATGCCACCCCAGCTCTGCTGATGGGTGACAACATTCTAAGTCTGTTTTCCAGCAGCATCTCCTCCATACCAAGGACAGAAGCTCTTTGTACCACCATGATTCAGCTAAATAGGGTCTCCTTTTGCCTTGACTCTCTGGGGGCAGACACAGGATCTAGTTTAATGGTCATTTCTTGATAGGCTAATATTTAGTTCTCTCTATACTGACTTGGACTCAGCACTGGGTGACTCAGTGGCAGAGGAGTGGCGCTGTGGTTCATTGGTAGATGTGTTTAATTTTTGTGTTTTTCAGTAGCTCTTTTGTGAGACCAGATCATATTCAAGGAGCTGCTTTAGGCATTGTGGAGGCAGAGGATGAGCTAGGTGGTCTCCTAGTCTACATTGCTTCTGTTGTGTGTGTGTGTGTGTTAAACATTGCAGGTGATGAAACAGGCATTTACCACCCAACCTCAGTGATGGCGATATTTGAGGCCAGATAGTTCCTGATTGAAGGTGACCAGAAAAGATGTAAATGATGGTTAGCAGCATTTCTGACCTTTGACCCTTGGATTGCAGAAACACACTTCCCTTACCACATTCATACTTGGTGATCAACGTGTCTCTACACATTGTCCAATGGCCCTGTGGACAATAGCACCAAGTTGAGAGTCACTGCCTAAGAGTGGTGCTTATAATAATAGGTGTATGGGATATGGAAACTCAAGGGAGGAACATCGAGGACTGCATGGTTCAAATTTAAATAACCCTGGGAAGGCTTTACAATAGGATTTCTCACAAGGGGTATGCAGGGTGTACAGAAGCCATACATACACTGTGAAGTGTGGCCACCTAATCCCAACAGGGCTGTCCCAGGCCCTGGGATAGAAGGTACAAGTGAGGCAGATACTGGGTGAATAAGGGGAATGTTGAATTGAAAGGTGGAGTTCAGGGGATTTGACAGGAGATAAAGCCTTCTGGGAAATATGTATGTGAGCTCTGTTTCTAGTGACTGATCAATTGCTGGACCTCCCTTGAGCCACCTCAATCTCAAGCTGAAGGCCACGGAACCAAATGGTCCAGCCCGAAGATATCAGATGCTGGGAGGAAAGCAGGATGAGTACCTGGAGGCTCCACCAAGGACAAGTCTTATAGCAGAGGACCACCCCATTGTAGAGCTGAAGGATGAGCCAGAGTCACCCAGGAGTAAGGGATGGGGAAGTGGACACAGGGATAATGTGGGTATTCAGTTCAATAAAACTCAGGAACAGGGTCATCTGTGTGCTTCTGGTTCACTTTCTGAGACCCTGCTCAGCTGGCTTTTTCACTTAAGAGATTGTCTTACCTTGGGAGTAGACACAGAATGCTGAAGACAAGGTCACCAGTTTTCAATGGTGGATCCCTTGTGAAACACTTTGATAAAATGTTTGCCAAATGAAGAAATAACAGGGAGGGAGGGAGGAAGAGAAATAGGACGACAGAGAGGAGAGGAGAGGAGAGTAGATGGTATTTCTAGATCAAATCTGGATGTTCTACAGTCTCAAGGACCCACACTCACTGGTGTTTGCATCAGAAGTGCACAAATAGCCCCTTAAAATCATCCCTAGCACCCCACACCCAAATCTTTCCTGTCCCCTGGCTTGTCTCATGTTCACCTTCAACAGCTAATGCCTTTGTTTGGCTTGTTTCTTTGAAACAATAGCCAGGGTAGTGGGTAATCTTCTGGGTGCCTAGCAACTGCTTTGTACCCCAGGACAGCATCATTACCAAGGCTTGTGCAGGAAGCTCAGCACTGAGAATGCAAAAGCGTGCCTGGCACCTGTAGGGGACAAAGAGAAGCCGGAATCCCAGTCATTCACAGCTCTGAGAAAAAAAAAATATAAATGAGACCCTCGCTAGAATCACCCGTCCTGACCCAAAGGAAGAAAGACTCTGTCCCCACAGTGAGCAAACCAGGCTAAGGAGTTGAAGCACCCTCTCTTATGGCACAGAAATCTAGCAGTCAGCGTTTGAAAAAGCAATTAGATGGTGAAAGAGAGAAAAGAGGACCAAGATAGGTCCTTTGCTCATAAAGGAGACCGGGTATAACCCCAGCATAGCAAAGATCCACACAACATCTCCACCAGCCCTTTGAGCTTTGGATAGATGCAGTCCTTATTGTAACACAGAGGCCGAGACAACCTGAGTCAAGGACCTGGGCAGGGAAGCCACAACAAAGTCAGCAGCTTCAGATGCATCTCATGCAGGAGCATGTGCAGGGTTGGGACTCTCAGCACACTGTCATTCTTGCAGCTCTCCTAGGACACAGTTAAATGGCCACTGAATAATGCATTACTTATTTATGTTTGTCTGGCCATGCGTTGATCTTGGGGGATGAAAACAGCAGAGCTAAGTGCTTCCTTCAACCCTGCAGGAGTACTAGTCACATAGGTGGCTGACCCTGGTTTTCTAGAATGGTCCGTGCCTCCATCTCAGAAATTAACCTGGCTGCCACCTCCTGCCCACCCTGTATCCTGCGTCCCTCTCCATCCTGTCGGTGTCCTTGCTAATTCGACAAAGTTAATACCTGATTAATAACTCCTGTGATAGAAGAGTTCCTGGAAGAGCCACAGCCCCCATTTACAATCTGCCGGTGATTGAAAAATTATGTTCAGTTCAGTAATAATTGATGGAAATGATCTCTTCCCTTCTGCAGCTGATTTGCTTTGTAATTGTGATTTAATAATGTAAATATCACTTGTTTTGTTCTCAAGATAAATTGTCTTCTGATTTGCTAAGCTCCAGCCTTTGGTGGCTTCCTTATCTTTTTTGGGTTTTTTTTTTTTTCACATAAGATTTAGATAAGATGTCTTCCTTATTTTCTTATACAGGGCACAACACACACATGAACACACACACACACACACACACACACACACACGCACATGCACATATACACATACACACATACAAACACACAGGTGCACACACACATATAATTGCACACAAACACACACATCAGTGGCTAGAAAGTGTGCATATTATTTTTGAAACTAGCCAATGACTATCAAAATTAAGACCTAATAATAGTTCACAAATTTCCAATTTAATTCTCCTTTATTCATATGTATGAAAATAAGAGATAGTAAAGCTAAGGTAGCTAAGGAAGACGGAAGTGTTCTTGAGTCTGCTTCCTAAATGATGTGGTATATGTGAGAAGGCTGGCTCTACATTTCCCATGCTGTATTGGATGTTTCTCCATTGTGATGCTTTTATAGCATATGTGCATCTATTGTACATATGTGCATAGTATACATGTGCGATAGATACCACAGTGATATTTATATTAATTTCATTCCTTGCCATTAGGGCAAAATGTTCCACAACTGAATAAAAAGATTGCAAGTTGAGCAAATAAAATAAGTCAGAGTCCTCACTATGTAGGTAGCTAAGCTGATGTCTCATGACGCAAATTCTTCAGAAGCTTGGTCTGCAAGGAGCCCCCAAGCTCTAACTATTACTTGTCTATGTACCAAGCTCTATACCTACTTGTCTAGGTGCCAAGCACTAGCACTTGCTGTCTATGGTTTTAAAGCAAGATCTCCTTTTTCCTCTTCTCCATCATTGTGGTCCAAAAATTTGAATTCTGTCCTTGGTAGTCAGAGCTCCTCCTTCTCTTGCTCTTTATCTCTTGGGGTGCTATTGTCTTCTGGAGGGGGGGGAAGGGGCATCTCAGAGAGAAAGCAGCCAACATCAGATTGAACATCTGACTGATGATCTAGAGACTGTAGAATTCCACATCCCTTCTGAGAACAGCATGCAATTTCCAATGGAAGCCCTGAGGGGAGTGGCCACTAAAGGCAAGAAACCAGTACAGCAAGTGGATGGCCAGCTGGGCCCTGGCTCAAGGCTTTGAGGCTGGGTTGCCTGAGACTTCAGTTACATCCGAATGAGCTCAGCAGCTGTAACTCCCAGAAATAAAATCATCTCAAGATTTTAATGCAGGGCTTGAGTATCCATACCTCCCTGCACACAAGCTCAGTGTCCATAAATGATCTCAGGGTCAGGTAACACATTCCCTGAAGCCCTGCTCCCTGGACCTAGAGGACCACCACAAGTAAAGTGAGGAAAGAACAATGGCCAAGTGACCCATGACATGAGCTGTCTAAACACATCATTTGGCAAAAACTGAAAAACCTGGGGGGAGCGAAGGGGAAGCTACAGTCCAGGAAGAAGGTAGCAGAGGAAGGACCAGAATCTGACCTTCTTGTCTTGCTTTGACCCGCTCAGTGCCTGGTTCAGGCCTGGTGCAGCCGTTGGTCAATGCTGATCATGAATAGTACCAGCAAGCTTTGGGGAGGGGGGGGGGGTTAGTTATACCCAGCATTGTCTTTCCTGTTTTAAATGTCCCTTGCCTTTTCTCAACACCAGCTATCTGCTAGGAATGGTTAGCAAAGAGAATCATGGGGCTGGGAAGGAATACTTTTAGTGAAGACAGAGGAGGGCAGAAAGCAGAGAAGGCTCATTTTCTGACATCAGGAATGTACCCTCAGACCCATGTAAATGGCCCTCAAATCACATAAGTGGATGATTAGTTGTACCTATAAGTCATTATTCGTATCTACCCATGGAGAAGAGAGATAGAACAGCTACTTGTCAAAATCTGCATGAATAGAAGTCTTAGAAAGGAAAGAATTAATTCTCCCCATTAACACAGGACATTACCTTCAGACACACAGAGTCCTTTGTAATTGTCAAAATCTCAGTCTCCCCCCACCAGTCACCAGGCAGCTAAGGCAGTGACAGAGAGAGCCACCTTGCCCTTGCAGTGGTGTCTCTTTTCTTGAGCCTGCGTTGTCATGACACCATACACAATGAAGCAACACGGGTCAGTTCTGCCATGCACCTGCCAGGCTTTAGGCTCCTTGTGCCTCTGGCTGGTTGGGAGAGTCAGGGCTCCTGTCCTAGAACTCTGTCCATCCGTGCTATCATCAGAGTTCTACTACTTAAGGAGTTATTTAAGATTCTGGCCATGAACCCTATTGCTGTGTTAGGAGAGGTTGTGAAACACTGAAACTGATAATGACCTTGTAGATTATCCCCATGCAATTTTTATATTTGATAGAAAAAATTAATCGAGGCTTGGCTTGCTAAAAATGAACTTACTCAAAATCACAAAGCATATTAGTAATAAAACTGAGAGTGTATCCCAGGCCTTCTAAAGTCTGCTTCAATATTGTCTCCAGTTTTTCTATCTTTTGACATGGAGGTATAGGTCATGTGGACAGACTGGCTGCTGAGGTGACTGCACCAAGAGAGGACAGATGCCTTTGTGTAGAGGTCAGCTTAGTCACGGCTGAAGTTAGATACAAGAAGTAGACTATCACCTAAAACAGCCCAAAGCCCAGGTGAGAAGAGACCTTGACAAGGCAGTTTGTATGGGGCCTCCTCCTGACTCATGAGCAGAGCGTGGATTGAATGCATGCCCAGCTCTCTCATTTCCTCTCTGCCGGTGCAAGTGCTGTGTGTGAGAACAGTGCTATCTCCCCGCGATGCTTCAGAGCTCCGACCTTTCTGCTCTGCCAAGTGTGCAGTACGTCCCTGGCTGTTGCCTGCATGCCAATTGGGTTGGGCTGTGCTGGTGAGTGCTTTGCCTGTAAGCTAATACAAGAATTTTAAAAATACTAATGAATGTTGTTAATTTAGATCATTGTCACATGGCTGCACTGTCAGGAACTAAGAATCAAAAGCAATAAAGAAAACGTGAAGTCGGGCATTAGGCAGGCCTCACCTGATGAAGTAGGGGTATTGTCCTTCCTTAGGACACTTCCCCCATAGCTTAGGAAGACCCCAGAGCAGCTTTCTTTAATGCTGGGGCACATCTAAATCATTTCAGAAAGGCACTGCCCTGATGTCTAGTCTGCCTTGTCTTCCAGGATGCTTTGGATTCTAGCTTGGTCTCCATCATGCCGTTCCCCTGACTGGTACAGCCTCCAGCTGTCAGTTTATCATCTCTCTCAGCTGAGAAGTGTTCAGCTTATGGTCTCTCAGTTTTCAGACAACAATTGCTCACAGGGTCTTTCTTGACCCAGCAGCGTCATGCATCTGAGGTCCCAAAGCTCACTTGAGGAAAAGGCACTACTTCTGACCGCATTGGAGACTGATGGCTCAGACAGCTGCACTTATGCAAAGGCAGATAAAGCCCACAGGGTGGTAACAGACCTTTCAATGGGCTCTTGGTACTATGTTCACTTGTTTTGCCATTCAGACCAGCACACTTTTTAATAGTTACACTGATAACTCCAGTGTCCACTGGGCCAAGCTGTCTACAAAAGTGACAAAGGCAACATGGGTAATTACACACTACTAAGCACTGTACACTGCTAAATGAAGGCATGTTCTAAGAAGTGTACAGTTGGGTGAATTAGGTGATGTCATTGTTGTGTGAACTCCAGAGAGCATATGTACCATACATAGACTTGGTGTGCCATTGAGGGATGCAATAAGCTGAAGGTGTAAGAGGCTGATGTTGGTGGACACAGCCATGTACTTATATTTTTGTAAACAGGATAAGTATGCTCTAATCTAAATTAACAATAGACATTTAGTGTGGCAAACAACACAAATTGGCAGCCACTATCTGTTACTGTGAAGTATTGTGTACTATAGGAAATTGAGTGTTTTTTACTTTCATCCCCCTGGTATTATCATATACACAACACTTCATTCACACGTAACACATGAACACTGCCTTGTATTGTCACTAGGACACTGGACAGCATTCCATTGTGACCATATGAAATCACCATGTGAAAAGGGGAGGAGGCTCTTGTTCACACAAATGTCATTGTGTGGAATAGGACTGCATTAAATTATGAGGATGAAGAGTTAGAACACATAGAATTAAGAAAGAAAGCAAGAGCACAGACCCCACACCTTTCTCTGCTGTTAGAAACTATTGAAATCATTGTGTACTACATGACCTTGACTGTGCTGATTCTGAGCTCGGCCATGGGTCAAGAAGTCACTTCGACAAGTTGAGTACCATCAACAGTTCTGCTGTTCCATAGGCACAGATCTCATTGTGCTCCAGAGCCTTCTGTTCTTTTACGTTACTGTTTTCTTGAAGAAACTGGACCTGGGTGAGAGGCAGCCCTGCTTAGACTACAGCAGGACTATATCTAGCCTTCTTTATTTATATGCAGAGAAAATACAGTGTCTCTTCAATGCCTTGTGGTTGGGTTTTTTTTTTAACCTCCTTACTGTTCAGATTTCTTACTATTCAGAATTACCTGATTACCTGTGCTTTCTATTTGTTGATAATAACTACTGGTTCAGAGTATAATTAATAGTAATAATACGAAGAAAGATAAATAAATAACAGCTTTCAAATATTCTTTTTTTTTTTTTAAACACTTTGTCAGTAACATAGCTATTTAAGCCCTACTATTTTATAGTAATTTTTTCTTCCATCTGTACACTGTTTGGGCCTCAATTGTTGATTTTGGGGTTTATACTGGACTGTTTGTTATAATGCAAATGCTGTATGCTTCATTTATTTATTTAGGCAGAATCTTGCTGTGTAACCTGGCTGGACGTGAACTCTATGTAGATCATGCCAGCCTCAAACTTGTACCTATCATCCTTCATTCTGCCTTTTCCTCCAAAGTGCTACTCTGCTGTCATGACCAACCTAATGGCTGCGTTTTAGCCCAAGTATACTACTGTGCTCAATAGATGGGTCTCTCTCTCTCTCTCTCTCTCTCTCTCTCTCTCTCTCTCTCTCTCTCTCTCTCTCTCTCTCTCTCTCTCTCTCTCTCTCTCTCTTTCTCTCTCTCTCTCTCCCCTTTCCCTGGCACATGTCCAATACATCCATTTAAAGGAATGTACCACATCCCCACAGGCACACTGCCTGTCTGTGTCACTCATTAGGATGACACTCAATAGGACAATAGCATCTTCTATGCTCTAAAAATGCTGTGCCACAAATACATAATTACAACTTGCTTAGTCTGCCTACTGTTGTTGGTGTGTCTGTTTTCAGGGCTGACCAATTTGGTGTTGAATAATAATAGGTGTGCTTGTCCTTGGACCTGTGCTCAGCATTCCTGTAGTTCTTTGAGTAGGTTTGAGGCCTACTAGACTTTACTCCATCCATTTTTTGCATGTCTATTTTTTTCTGTCCTTTTTCAGCTCATGTTTAAGCAGGTTATACTTATGTATATGGATGTAGCAGCAATTAATGAAAAAAAAACAAAAAAACAAAAGGCCATGAATTTTCCAAAGAGCAAGTCAGGCTGTATAGAAAGGTTTTGAGGGAAAAAAGGGAAGAGGGAAATGACATAATTGTATTAGAATCTCAAATACAAATATTTGAAGGTGTTGTACCATAATTTTTCCTATATATGCTGAGCCCCACTTAGAAAAGAAAACATATGCCAGTTCACTTAGAAGACATCATCCCTGGGCTTTGGAGAAAGGCTACTCTCTCTGCTGGGCTATCTTGGGGCACTCTAGCCTTGGATACTAAGAGAGAAC
This sequence comes from Acomys russatus, assembly GCF_903995435.1. Classification (NCBI taxonomy): domain Eukaryota; kingdom Metazoa; phylum Chordata; class Mammalia; order Rodentia; family Muridae; genus Acomys; species Acomys russatus. The sequence goes on from NC_067150.1 coordinate 22,601,579, forward strand.
AGTGGATACGTTTAGCACTACCCTGACTGTCAGTAACTTGTACCATATCAAGGACTCTTCCAGCCATGCCTACAATACAGCTTCTGGGGCCCACTTCACAACATTTTCCACAGACATCAACAGGGGACAGTTCTGCACAAACTAAGATATGCACAGGCCCTGAGTGACATCTATGAAAAGGAACACCCATGAGCAAGACCAGCACTTGGAAAGCAAAGGCATAGAGTCACATCAATGACTCTAGATTCTCATCCCTGTCCTCCCTTAGGGTATCCTGGGAACTTTAAGCATATTATGCCTGGGAACCACACTAAACATAACCTGCCTACACAGGCACAAGATGCCACCTTTACAATGCTGCTTGAGCTAGGCAGAGCACATAGGGAAGAACCCTTATATTCTAGGCACTTGCTCTTGAGTCTGTGGTGAGCCCCTGGACATCCCCTTCTCATATTCCACATGCTATGCAGAACCTTTTGTTCCTCTCAGAACATTCATCCTGGATGAGCTACTTGACTCATTTTTTTTCCCTGTGGTCCTTGGTTTCCCCAATCAGAATGTGGTAACAGGGTTGCAGAGGCCTACTGACTAGCAGCTGAAGTATCCTTATTGGCATTCTCCTCCCCCGGCTGGGGCTACTTTTCACTGGAGCACACGCTGACCTTGTCATCATCCAGTTTGCTGTCAACCTCAGGGAAGGAAGCCAATACACCACACTAGATGGGGCAGGTGCCGGCAGTTGCAGTCTGAGGAAAGTTCTCTGAGCCCAAGACAAAGCATTTTTCTGTCAGTGCCAGCAAGTGAGTCGTTGACCCAGGGGCTCAGTCTCCCAACCAAAATTACTTTAGCACAATTCAATTGCTCGCATTAATTAAGAGAGAAGGAAATAGCGGGTTTATCACACTTTTCATTAACTCTAGGGCAGTGAAGGGAACAGCATATCTGGGAGCCTGGAGCAGGCAAGGTAGCTCTGCAGTCCACACTCCTCCATCTAATTAAGGAGAAGCTTAGGCTTCTTTATTGCCAGTAGCCTTCTAAGGGAAGAGAAGTGGTGAGGGAAAGACAAGTGATGTGGAGTAGACTACTGGGGAGGCAAATAAGAGAAAGGATCATACAGACTCCATCCCTAGACTTCCAGCTATCAGCGACAACCTGAGCACGTGCTGTATGTTTGGTACACAGCATGCGCTAGTGAAAGAAGTAGAGCATGCTATTCCTGTTCAGGTATTGGCGATACAGACAATTGACAACTTCTATGTTGAAGGAAGGAATGTGATTGTATTTCCAAGGCCCTCCCTCCTATTACCAATGTTTCTGAGCTTCACAAGAATAAAGCTCTTGGGACTAAAGATATATCTCAGAGGTTTAGAGCAATGGCTGTTCTTGCAGAAGATCTGACTTCCATTCCCAGCACCTCAGTTGTAACTCCAGTTCCAAGCTATCTGACGCCCTCTTCTGGACTCCAAGAGCACTGCATGCATGTGATACATAGATAAGTGTGCAGGCAAAACACTCATATCCATAAAATAAAAGTAAATCTTTTAAAAATACTTTTTATAAAGAAGAGAGCTCTGTGTTATGAGGCATTATGAGGCTGAGAGTGTTGATTTTTGACAAAGAAGCCAAATCTCTCCAATGGAAAAAGGATAGCATCTTCAACAAATGGTGCTAGCCTAACTGGATGTCTACTTATAGAAAGATGCAAATAGATCCATATTTAATCACCATGCACAGAACTCAAGTCCAAGTGAATCAAAGACATCAACATAAAACCAGAGACACTAAATCTGTTAGAAGAAAAAGTGAGGAAGAGTCCGGGAGATCTGTAGGAGGGAAAAAGAGATTCTGTTTAGGCCATCAGATTCATAGAAGACAGCGTTTTTCTCCTCCATTCACATTTTGTCTCACCCATGAGCTATCAGTGACTAAGGCACTTGTGAGATGCGTAGACATCATTGACTTAGATAAGGAGATATACATCTGTGATGCAGAAGGATTACCTTTGTGTGCTCACTTCTTTCCTGACTCATCCTTGTAGGTACTGGGTCCTCGTGAGTCTGGACTTTTGGTCACTCTAGTGCTTAGGCTCAGTTTTATGTTAGTGCTTAGGTACCATATCTTGTGTCTCTACTGTGCTGTCCTAGCTATCTTCTGCCCACAAGGAGAGTGTTAAGAAACTGGGTCAGCCTTGGATTCCAAGCCGATCTCTAGTGGACATGAAAGATAGAATGCTATATTTTAATCAATTATTGTCAAATTTGTGTGTGTGTGTGTGTGTGTGTGTGTGTGTGTGTGAGAGAGAGAGAGAGAGAGAGAGAGAGAGAGAGAGAGAGAGAGAGAGAGAGAGAGAGAGAGAGAGAGACAGAGACAGAGACAGAGACAGAGAGAAGGAGGGAACAATTGAGGGAGGGGAGGGAGAGAGAGAAGGAGGGAGGGAGGAAGTAAGGGAGGGAGGGAAGGAGGAAGGGAGGAAAATGTTTTATTGGCATAGAAGAGGAAAGTAGAATGGCAGGATTTGGGCATAGGCCAGGACACAATCTTTGGATGGTCTCTGCCACATTGTGTTCACATCACAGCTGGAAGGAACAGGATGTACACTTCCTGAGATCTTAACTTGTTCTGAAGTCACTGCACGAATTCCAACTGGGAGGCACACAGCTAGTGCATGCTTCCATGTAAACATGGTGTCCTCTGCATGTAGAGGGGAAACATTTGTTCTTTAATGGCTTGACTTGCATTCTAGCTTCAATGAAAAGACAAAGGCTATTTCCCTAGGTAGATTAGAAAGCATCACTGTGAGGAGATAGGTCAAAAGTCTGCACACAGTCAACTCATGTGTGGTTTCAACATTCCAAATTAAGTACACTCGAGGATCTTCAAGAAAAGCTGCTAGCACTGGGCCCTCTAGATATGCCCCATGTGAGGAAAAAGCATTTCTCTGGAATCTACATCTCTCGCCATTGATTTAGGTTTTGCCCCTTATTTCCTCCTGTCTTTTCTGGCTTGGAGCTCCCCATGCCATGCTCTTCTCCCCCACTGTGTCCCTCATTCTCCAGATCCCCTCTGTGATTAGCTTCTGCTACTCCCTTCTTTGAGGCTCTTACCCTCTGGGCATGTTCCTCATTGTCACCTCCTGATGGGTCTCATGGCAAAGCTGTGTCAGGTGCTGGTGCTGGAATTCACAGCGCAGTTTCTGTAGATAGACCCGCAGCTGTAAATTGCAGGCATAGAAGGACAGCAGGGATGGGGATCACCTGAGGTGACTTAATCATCTCCGTAGATGAGCTGGGCTGCACTTGCCTCAAGAGAAAGATGGTGACTTTGATGAGCTGAATAATCTAGTCAAGAGAAAGGAAAGGACACCGTCTACAACTGTCCCCAGGGGTTTTCAGAGAGAAGAGATAACACTCTGTCCAGAACAATAGTCTCTCAAGAGTGGAAGGCTGTAGTCAGCGACCTCTTCTCCTTCCAGTTGTGCTCTAAGGAGTCTGCTGGAGAAGCAGAAACAAGTTCGGGTGGAAGACAGATGGCCTACATGCAGCCAGCTGGGGCTCAGGCTAGAAGGGAGCAGGAGCAGGTCAGGGGGCCTCTGGGTATTGCCTTGGACTTCCTGTCTGATCTATTCATCCCCTGATATTTACATTACTTCCAGCTGTGAGATACCTTCCTGCTCTCCCATATCATCTGTGAGAGATCTGGAAATAGCAAGGAAGGAAACTATGAAGCCTAAGGTAGAGAAAAATACAATCTGCTTGAAATTTGGGGCTTGTGAAATAGTTCTTGTTTCCTGTATTGTCTGTGCTCCATCCCCATGCCCATCCCCGGCATCACACAAAAGCACAAAACATCCAACATAACTCCTGGACCATAATAGGCTAGAGTTAAATGACTGTTGGTAATTGTAAGGATAATAAGGTGGCGAAGCATCCTTCTTCTCGATTCACTTCTGTCTATATCTTCATTCTGAAGACAGAGGTGAACCTAGGTGATAAAGCTGGACTCCCTTTGTTCTCTGAGAACTTGCACCCATGTCCATAGAACCATAAAGCTTGCCCACTCAACCTCAAGCACATATCCCGGGTCATAATCAACATCTTCTCACACCCTAGATGACCCCAGATGTCTTCTATGTCCCCAGCTCTGTCTCTCTTGCTGTCTTCATTTCAGCACATCTCTTCATCTTCCTGCTGTCCAGCCTTGTGCTCCCTTCAGACTCTTCATCCCATCTCCTCTCTGAAGCACAGAGTCAGAAGTTTACAGTGAGTATTAGGAAGCCCAGGGAATGCTTCCATTTTTCAGCCTCTGAGGGCTTCAGGCACTCAAAAACCTTAGTTGGTTGTTCTTTTAAAATCTCATCCATTACTCAGTGTAGTTAGGGACATGTATGTCACCTTCACTGAGTCTCGTCCTATTGTTCAGCAAAGAAGCCTGTGTTGTGGAGATGCCTGTTTTATATCAAGTCATAGCAAACCAATGGGAAACACAGTTCCAAGGGGTTTGACCTCAGCCTTCATAGGTCCCCTGAGCACACGCTATTGGAGATGCCGTTCGGGCTGATCTCAGCACTAGGGAGCACTCAGAGCATCTTCCTGGCCCGCTGAGCACTTCATTCACGAACTGAGCTAGATTCACATTACTATGGCAGACACCTGAGATGATCAATGTAAGATGACCAAAGGGTTTTCTGTGCCTCTTGAGCTGAAGGAACCGAAGTTCATGATTGGTTATTTCACTGTGGTCCTGTGACATGGCAGCGTATGATGATGAAAACATAATCCAAAGCAAAACCATTTCATTCTGTACCACTTGTTTCATAGCCAGGAGAGGAACTGGGGTGAGGGTGTGGGAGTGATGGTCCCCTATCGCCTCCAAGTTCACACCTCATCCACTTAAAATATCCTTTTAGATCACACCTCTCAGCATGCTGCCTCCCAACAGTGTCAGGCTTTTGACACATGAGCGTTTAGGCAACATTTAAGATCCAAACTACAGGGTAGACACAGTCGGTCGTGAACTTGTGATTATCTGGGACATGCTCAGAACTGGAGGCTGCCTGGTGCCCTTAGTGCTGGAGGGTGGTCTCAGACAAGCTTTTGAAGGGTGGTCCCTGACCAGCAGCACAGTAGCACTTGGGAACTTGTGAGAAATTCAGAATCCTCCAACACATTCCAAATGACTGAATGAAAAATCTATGATTTTTAAAGTCCCTATGGAATTTATATGCAAATTACAATCTGAGAAGCGCTTCCTCTTTAGCATAGACTTGACAAAATCTGTTTTCCCGTTCGATGAGGTAGTATTATCATAACGTCCCCCATTTCGCATGGATTGCACCTTTTCTGTCTTCCTTTCGTGTTGTTATATAACCCTGACATGAAAACAGCGTTGCAGATGGGGAAAATAAACCCTCATATTTCAGAGGGTGGCTAGGGATCCCCCACACAGTGCCCCAGGTCTGCCTTGCTCACATAGAGGTTTGTGGCTTCTTGTGAAGCCATCCTTCAGTCAGTACCCCTGGCTTGACTGGCACTCTTGAACCTGACCAGAACTTTTCCTGGCACCTGCTAGGTGTTTACTCTGATGTGGGCCTTTCCTATATTCCCCAAGGAAGAAAACACCGGCCCTGCTTGAGGATCCTGCCAGACCCATTGTGGGAAGCTTGTCTGTTTTGTTAAATACAGTGTGGGTTAAATACACAGTAGCAAATATTCTGTTGTACGTTCTTTTAAAGAATATTGGGGTCATACCAAAGATAGCCAAACTTCCTATCCTACCATTTGTATTCAAAATACCAAAATACCAAAATAAGACTGGAGACAGAAGGTTCATTTGGATATGTTTAATCGCATTCTTGTTTTATTCTTTAAAAATCTCCCACGGGTCACTCAACCCTGTTTCAATAGAGGAAATATGATTCATCTTTGTTAAATTTTGAAACTAAGTATCGGGTCTGTGTGAAAGGAAACTGATTCCTCCTTTTGGCCTTCGCACTCTTTGGGTTTTCAGAGGAGCAAGACTCGGAATGAGGGGTGGCAGTAAGGGTCCAGACTGCAGTAAGAACATGCGATAACAAATTAAAGTGAAGCAATTTTTTTTTAACCTTCAAATATTTTGGATATCAAACTGATAACTCTGTAAATATGTAAGATTGCGTCCTTCAGGATGACCCACAAAGCCAGGTATGAATTCTCTGGGCTGTTCTAGTAACTATAGGTCCATAGGTGCATTATTATGTGGACCTATAGCTATGTTTATTTTTGGCATGTTCATTTTGACAAGTTTTCAAATATTTCCTACATATACACAAAATAACTCATTCATCAGTTCCCTAGTTTATGCCACTGTATTTTTAAATTTTAAATTTTAAAGTGACAACTAAAATTGTATTTATTTATCATGTACAACATAATATATATATTGGAATGGCTCAATCCAGCTTCTTATTTATTATCTGTCTCGGGTTGAAAGTGAACCAGTAACTTTGAATTTATTTGTATTAAAATGTATCATTTTTTTTACCACAAGGAAATAGCTTATATTTTATATACAAATGCACTTCTATATATCAAATGTTGTTTATAAAAACCTAAAGTTACTTGCACTATTTTATTAAATTATTGATCATGATAGATCTGTTGAAACTGTCAAACTTTATTAATGTACTGGGGTATTTATAATGCACTTTCTTAATTAACTCTTACAATAATCACTAAAGATAAATATTGATGGTTCATTATTATCAAATGGCCTAAAAATGCTAAAGCAATTTGCCTGCAAATACACTTATCCAAAGCTTCATCAGAAAATGTATTTTTTTGTAGCAGCTAATCTCTTTGCTGGATGTTCAACCCCATTCTATGACTTTCCCTCCTCCCTTTGTACTCTAAGACTGAATAATGGTTCTATCTCTAAATTAACAGTTCTATGTTGATTTCTTCCCACCTCTCTCTCCCAGAAGGCCAGGGCTTTGTGAGCGAAGATGAATACCTGGAGATCTCTGACATCAAACGTGACCAATCTGGGGACTATGAGTGCAGCGCCTTGAACGATGTGGCTGCCCCTGATGTGCGGAAAGTAAAGATCACTGTGAACTGTGAGTTGACCTGCTGTCGAGGATTTCCATGGGACAAGGATTAAACCAACCAGCTAGAAATAACTGCCCTTTTCTCAAAGCCCCAACAGGAAGGGCAGTGCTTTATCAGATTGCTTTGCTCATCCTCACCCTTGTGTTGTCATTGATAGCTAGAGTCTTCTTGGGACAGAGGTTTCAGCATTGAGGACTATGACTAGATTAGAATCAATTTGAGGCGTGAGAGGCAAATGTAGTATTTTTTAAATGTAACATCTTCCTAAAATAAATGATGGTTTTACTAAGAGGAGGGGTGTCACGTGTAAACAGATGTGTCCTCTTCCTGGAATCATTGTTTTTTTGTTTTGTTTTGTTTTGTTTTGTTTTGTTTTGTTTTGCTTGATTGCTTGCTTATGTTTCCACAGACCCTCCCTACATCTCGAAAGCCAAGAACACTGGTGTGTCAGTTGGTCAGAAGGGCATCTTGAGCTGTGAAGCCTCTGCTGTCCCCATGGCTGAATTCCAGTGGTTCAAGGAAGATACCAGGTACCCTAAAGGAACTAGGGCAGCTCTGCTTCAGAGCTGATTGATCATGCACCCCCCAGAAGGAAGTTAATAAACTCCATGGAGGGAAATAAAGCAAGATAAAATCATGTTATAGCTTCCTTTTAATGGAGTCTCCTTTTAGAATCAGAAGTACGAAGAAAAATGAAAGTGAAGGAAGCTGGGACATCAACAAATGAGTTGACCTTGTTTTATAATCTTAGATTAGTTATAGACAGGGTAGCCTCCAGCGGAGTTGTCTTTAAGAATAACAATTCTTTTTTCCTCTCTTGTTAAAGGATATGACACTCAAGGCATGTGTGGATGGGCTAGGCTAGTCAGAAGAAAGGGCATTTGAATAAGACCGCACTGCAGCAATTCTAGGACTCACTTTTGCATTCTCTTAATACCTGGTGCTTCCCTTAGCTGGTGGGTCCACACCAACAGTGCTCTCTCCTACTGCAGGTTAGCCACTGGCCTGGATGGAGTGAGGATTGAGAACAAAGGCCGCATGTCCACTTTGACTTTCTTCAACGTCTCAGAGAAGGATTATGGGAACTATACCTGTGTGGCCACAAATAAGCTTGGGAATACCAATGCCAGCATCACACTGTATGGTGAGTGCAGGAAGCCTGGATCTGGAGGGCTTGGGAGGGTTGTAGATACAATCTGCTTGGCCTGTCCCATTCCCACTGTTCAACACACCACCCTTAGCTAAGAAACATTCCTCCCCGCTGTTCTCCTGGCATGTCATGTAGTCATGTTTCCAAGGCAACTCACGCTGGCCAGGTTTGCTCCTTTTCAAAAGGAGTAAACCAAATTAGGAATCAACTATGACTGTCAAGTCCACATGAGACAGAGAACCATAGGACAGTTCAATAGTAGAGTCATCTGAAGACAAATGAAAAGACAAAAGTTTGTAGGAATAAATGAGGAGCAATTGTAACCTGTGATGACATCTATAATACAGAGTCAGTGCTCCGGGGAACCCAGTCAAGGTGGCATCAACTCTTGTCATCCTGGTTCTCATGTCGATCACCAGACCACGCTCTCATACAAGGAAATAAATGGGGAGCCCAAGGCTAAGTCCTCACCTGGAGACCCCTTTACTCCTTGTAAAAGCTCAGATGTTTTTCTGAAAGTCTACTTCTCCTCATGGTTGGAAATGTCTGTGGGACCATGATTGTCTACAATGGAAGTATGGAAGCCCTTCTCCTTCCTCGTTCCATCTCGCCGTACTGCTGTGTCCATATTCCCATGCAACATTTCATTCATGGACCAGAGTCAGCTTACAGTGGTATCTCATCTCTCTGTGTATGTATTTATTTGCTGAGGTTTGATGAGAGGGAAGCATCTGATAAACAGGATGAAGAGAGACCCATTTCTCCATGTTCACCTCAGATGTAGGAAGCTTTGCATGTATTGAAACTTTGTCCACCAACCATCTGAAATGTGTGATTTATGTCTTTTGTTTTCTCTCTGCATTGTGTGTGCATTGTGCTGTGTGTGTCTTAGAAATAAGCCCCTCATCAGCAGTGGCAGGTGGGTACTGCATGCTCCTTCCTTCCTCTGCCTGCCTGAATGCCTATGCTCTTGTATTTTAAGCCAACTTCAGATTTAGGCTTGCCTGCTCCCTTCCCTAATATGTTCTCTATAGTTGATTTCAAAGGGGGTGTGGCCTGACCAGCTAGATAACAAGCATGTAGAATACAATGGCTATCACAGACACTTAGGGAATTTGTTTAGGGAACTCAGAGGAAGTAAATTCACTCTGCTGCCCTATAATAAGCATCTAATGGGTCCTCACTAACAAGGATGAGCCTTCTGCTATATCTGTACATAGTGATGTAATTGACAGGAACCCAGCCCAGGGGCCAAATGGATTACTACATGACTGTTTCTAGGGTCAAATTTTTTCTTCTATGAATGTTTTTGGGTTTGTTTTCCTTTACCAGTATCAAGAAGGATGCCTACTTAATATTTTTCATGATGTCAATATCTGTTATTTACAACGTATTTTTTAGTTTCTTAAAGCCATGTCAGAGATGATTAGGATAAGATACTGTCTCCACTACTACTCCTAATAGGACCAAGGATTGTGGGTAATGCCAAAATGTACACAGTGGAAGGATAAGTGCTAGATGAGGCCCAGGCCCAAATACTTTAACATGTACCAGAGTGTTTATCCAGAAAATAATCAAGAGAGACCAAGATACCATCACCCACATACTCAAACATTTGGATGACAGTGTACCTGGTGCCCAGCTCTGCATTCAGAGGAGAAAGCCTGGCAGCTATACTTACCTAAGACATGTCTATCTCAGTCTTTTGGAAAATTATAACACTTGTATTTTCTACTATCAGTCTATACAGCTGTGGATTCATTGCTATCAAAAACATACCCTGTGAGACATTGAGGGTCATGAGTTCTTGTCCCTTAGTCCTGATACCACTAAACAAGAAAGGAGGAGATTAGAGTGCTGTCCAGTCTATGATCTTCATCCACTTCTTTCACTAACAAAGTTGCACAAGTTGAAAAAATATAGCCATGAGAAGGGCCTAGAAATGATGACCAGCTGACTTGAGAACCTGGCTTCTTGTCCTATCCTGCTGTCAACGGGGATGAGCTGTGTCATTTATAAATATCACTCTTGTCCTCATATATCCTTTCTTCTGAGCTCCAATTGGAATAAGAAGATGGAGAGATAAAAGCGTAAATAAGAGAGAGGAGAAAAAAGCTAGCTTGATGACTCATGATGACTAATGATACTAGCTGGGGGCTGCACCTTTATGACCTCCTTTAGCCTAAGTGACATCTTATAGATTCCATATCCAAATATAGTCATGCTGATGGCTAGAAACATAATAACCTTGGAAGACATAATTCAGCTCATAGTACAGACATAGATTCAGATCTAAATTCAGCCTCAGTGAGGCTGTTGGGATTTCTGTGGCTGTCTCAAAAAGCTGATGAGAGGAATAGAAAAGGGCACCTATAAATCAGTGTAGATATGTGACTTTGAGAACACCTGAAGCCTGAAGTCCTCAGATTACTGAGGTGAACTTGGAATGATCATGAATTATCAGTAGGGCAAAATTTACCAAATAACTACAACTACTCATCATTTTCTCTAGATGCTGAATGCTATGATTCTTTCCTGACTTCCAAAACTCACTGTTAATCGGCTCATATGTTCTGCCAGAATTACTGACCAGAAGGACATTTTCCTTGCCTTCCCCCAAAGTCTGCCGTGCCCTTTAACTGCCACACTCTCTGAGCTTCTAAGTCACCTGGTCTTACTTCATCTCGGTGGATCCACCTGAAGCATCCATTCCTGAAGGAAGGCTTCCCTAACAGTCTTGGCAGATCAGCATACCCCACCATTGCACACCTGTCACATCTTGAGTTTTCCATTGTGTTCACACAATATAGGCTACTGTTCACTCCACAAGTATGCATTCAGTACCCTCCTCGAGCACAGGCACTTGAGGTTCTGAGAGATAAGCACATAGTCGGGATACAACAGGTAGCTTCCCTGATTCTGTAGCCTTTACCTTCAAGTTCAATTTTTCTTTCAAATTTTTTGATGGAAGTCTTCCCCCACCCCCTTAATCCTACAAGAGCCATGGACATAGGAACTATGTGTAGCTACAGATCTATGATCTGCCTTGAAGAGCCACACTTCGTAGCTGGTCAAGAAAAGATCAGATGGTTGTATCTGTGATGCCAAAAGTCCAGCTACCAGGAACTGAGATGTGATTAGTTGAGTTAGGGGTGTGTCTCAGAGGGTCTTTATGTTCAGCTTGTGTGGTTCCTTGAATAGGTGCTTAAGAAAGTTCTGTCGATGAGCTTGAGATTTTTTTTCCCATGACGGTGCTTTGGGTAAGATATCCTCTGTGATCTTCACAAAGGCTCACTCTGATGCAAGGGCTGAGGGACATAGATCCATTCATAGAGAAGAGTGAATGTTTCTGATTGGCCCACCCTTTCTGCGAGCCACAATGCTTTTCCTGCCTGCAATGGCCCATAAGTATACCTAATTATAGCCATAATAGACTAGGATGTACAGGAGCACTACGCTGGGTCTCTTTATGGTTCTCTCACAGACTGCGCCTATAAAGTATGTGCTAAATGTCTCCTTATCTAATTTCACATGTGTGGCAATTGAGAGCTGAGGCAGGTAACTCAAATCACATTGGCTTCTAAGCAGCTGAACTGTGACTTGAGTCAGACATTTTAATTCCAGGGCCTCCGTGCTTGAGTTCTACATTAGCGCAGCCCATGGAGGAATGCTTGCAGCCAATTGGTATGGAACCACAAAGCAACCAGTTGTCCTCTTGGGCCATCTTCTTTACCAGATTCTCCCTTTTCTAATCACCTGCCCTAAAACCAACTCTTTTGAAGGCCAACTTTCACTCCTATAACCTGTATATTCAGACTGTCCAGACATGTGTGCAAAGCCTAAGTCCGTATTTGTGTCACCTCTCACGAGCTATGTGTGGTCTCTGTCTGGCATTTGACAATCTCCCTTGACTCTACCTCTGTGGTCCCAACACTTAATGCTTATCTTCATACACTATAAATTTCTGCATGAAAAAGCAATAAATAAACAAACAAACAAAAGAATGAGATACAAGCAAGTTTTTAGAAAGTAAAAACAAAACAAAACAAAAAATGCAAGATTATGGAAACAGTGGGTGGGAGAGAAGACTAAAAGCAGAAAATGACTGGAAAATGCGAACAAACATAGGCAGTCGATGATCATCCTTGTCAGAGGTCGGGGACAGTGTGCAGTGCTTCTTTGCCATTACACCGGTCACCTTCTTGTCACAAAGCCACACAAACAGATCTTCAGGCTCAAGCAACTCAGATAGCACATTACATTGCCCACCTTGCTTAGACCCAGGCACCCTCAGAGCTTCGAAAAGGAGCAGGATGCTGAGAAGAAACTAGCCACAGTGGCAGGGAGCATCGAGATCAGCATGACAGACATGATACGGTGTGATTGGCTCCTCAGAGCTCAGCAAAGTACAGGGGCAGAAGGAGATTGGTAGCTTGCTTGCCTTCAGTTCTGTGTCTCTGCTTTGAATCTGAGAAGTAATAGGAATATAAGATCCTTTTCAAAGGAAAGTGTTTTGCTTGGGTTTCTATTGAGTAGACAGCATATAAATGTATAAAGGAAGCCTGGGTTTGGCTTACAGTTCAGTGGTTTAGCCCATTGTCATCATGGCAGAAAGTATGGTGGCACACAGGCAGACAAGGTGCCGGAGAAGTAGCTGGGAGCTTTACATCCTCACCAGCAGGCAGCAGGAAGAAAGAGTGATACTGGGCCTAGCTTGAGTACTTGAAAGCTCAGAGCCTAACCCAGCGACATACTTCCTCCAACAAGGCCACATCTCCTAATTGTGCCACTCCCTGTGAGTCTGTGGAGGTCATTTTCATTCAAACCACCACGGAGCATTAGAGATGGTGGCTGACCTCCTAAGTGATAGAAAATCAGTGTGCTTCTTGCAATTCATTAGCTTTATGAACAGATGCAGTCATTTGAAAGTCCACCTGCAGCCTGGGCCCCTTCGAGTCTTGTCAATCCGATGTATAGTAGGGAGCAGCCAAGCTCAGTGCAAGTCTCTTACTTTCCAGCAGTGTGTGAACCTACTCTGCCTCCTCTGGGCCACAAGTAAGAGGCCCCACCCCTCTGTCCTTAGAGTGTGAGGAAGAAGGACGTTTGGGTCCTGACTGCATCCAGTACTGCAGTGTGATATGTTTAATGAGACATAAACACAAACATTATTGGAACTTGCAGGAGAGAGGGACAGCAAATGCACAGCAAGCCAAAAGAGAGCAGGGTGGTGGAGAGAGAAAGCCAGATTTCTCACACATCATTTGTGGATTTGTATGAACACAATAGTTAGAGTAAGGGTTAAGTATCAGGCATAGGGACAATTTACTGGAATCTTGTTAAGGCAACACCTGGCCTCTAGGGTTTTTCCTCAGGAGAAGCATCAGTAATACCCTCACAGCAATTATGCCTATAGTCCTCTAGAACTTCCTGGAGGCCTAGTGATCAAACTTCTGGTTTCTTTTTAATGACTCTTTAATGGCTGGCATAAATCTGCAGACTGGATTTCTAAACTCAAGTTTCTTCAAGTGACTCTGGCAGTAACTGCCTCCTGTCCAAGCCACTCAGCAACACTTGTGGACAAAGCACTCAGTGCCTGACAAAGTGCCCCTGCTTCACGCTGTGCCCCACACAATGCCCCTGCCTTCACACTGTGTCCCATACAATGCCCATGCCTTCACACTGTGCCCCACACAATGCCCCTGTCCTCATACCATGCCCCACACAATGCCCCTGACTTCACACTGTGTCCCACACAATGCCCATGCCCTTACACTGTGCCCCACACAATGCCCCTGTTATCACACCATGCCCCACACAATGTCCCTGCCTTCACACCGTGTCCCACACAATGCCCCTGCTTCACACTGTGCCCAATACAATACCCCTGTTCTCACACCATGCCCCACACACTGCCCCTGCCTTCACACCGTGCCCCACACAATGCCCCTGCTTCATACTGTGCCCCACACAATGCCCCTGTTCTCACACCATGGCCCACACAATGCCCTTGCCTTCACACTGTGTCCCACACAATGCCCCTGTTCTCCCACCCTGTCCCCCACAATGCCCCTGCCCTCACACTGTACCCCACACAATGCCCTTGCCCTCACACTGTGCCCCTCACAATGCCACTGCCCTCACACTGTACCCCACACAATGCCCTTACCCTCACACTGTGCCCCTCACAATGCCACTGCCTTCACACTGTGCCCCACACAATGCCCTTGCCCTCACACTGTGCCCCACACAATGCCACTGCCCTCACACTGTGCCCCACACAGTGCCACTGCCCTCACACTGTGCCCCACACAATGCCCTTGCCCTCACACTGTATCCCACACAATGCCCCCACCTTCACATCATGCACCACACAACCCCCCTGATTCAATGACTCCGCCTTCTTTTGGCCAACTCAACACTGCTTCTGTCTTCTCTTTCCTTTTTCTTATCAAAGTGTCCTGAACAGCCACACACTCTCTCTCTAGTCCTGTGGCTCCAGGGACATTAGGAAAAATAAGCACAAAGGATCCAAGGCTTGTCTCCTGCATATACTCCAAGGACCATGTCCTGTTAGTATTTGCAGCCTTTACTTACTCCAGCCCTATTTACCTTGGTTTCTCAAGATCTTTCTCCTTCATAACACCCAGATTCTTCTCATTCCAGATTCCCCACCCCTGCTCTTCCTGCCCCACCCTCTGCCTTCCAAGTCTGAGTCTTAGGATCACCAGGGGATGACTTCCTTCTTACCTCTACACCCTGTCATATCCTGGCTCCTCTACACAAGCCTCATAGGTCAGTCTCATAGCAGTGGGAGCTGCAAAGGCCACCCATGGCTTCAAGCATCGTAGGGCTGCACTTCTAAGCATGCCTTCTACTCACTTGGGGAATCCTAAAAATGCAAATTTGTGAGCCTTAATCTAGAACCACTTAATCAAATCTTGATGAATGTCCCTGGGAATGTGACTTGTAAGCAAGTTATTTAATGAATCTACCTGGAAGAGTGGTAGGCCCAGAGAGAATCTTACTTATGTGTCTGTACCTTTAAGGCTCTTGATAGCTGAGCTATAACCCACTTATTTTCTATATCCCTAACAGAAACAGCTACTAGTGCCTCCTCCCAGGGCTCCCCTCCAATTCAGTGTTTGCACTGCTTTCCAACTGCACCACCCTCAGACTAGAACCCTCAACCTCGTTTTGACTTCTTTTCCTATGAACCAAGGAGCCCTGGACTAAGGGCTTCAGGGCCACTCACCCCACCTGCTTACCATGTTCATAAACTACACGATGCATCTGACCAGGATGCTCAGCTTCCTACTGGTTTCCTTCTCTTCAGTAGTCCCTCCCATCTAGCTTGTCACACACCCCAGAGACTTTGTCGTTTTACTGGTTGGAAATTCCTTCCTACTGGAAAAGCTTGCCACCCAGGCTGTGTATATTTAGAGATCAGGCTGCCTTACAGCCTTGCTATTTTCCTAAGTACTCACAAGCCTGGGTTCTATGCGCCCCAGATGCCATCAACTAAGCCTATGGTCAGGATGCTTCTCTCAATGTATCTGTCTATTCATTCATTTAGTGAACAAAGTTTCTATTAGTGGCTACTGTGTGCTAATAATTACACCAAGATGAGGAAGAGGAGGGACAGATTCTAACATCATATAAACAAATAGAGGCCATTATTGTAAAAGCTAAGTTCTGCATTTGGCGAATGAAAAAGTTCTCCGTGTCAGCCACACACGGTCTTAGAAACCTAAGAATCCATTGCCACAGAGTTCTTATGATTTCTATTTCATAAGAGGAGCCTGGAGCTCAGAGAATGTAAATGGTGTGACAGAAGTCCCCCAGGTAGGCATTCTACCACGCAAGGAGCAACACCAGACTTTTCCCCATGTTTTTTCTAGTCCGTGTATCTTCTATTTCTTCCAGCATGTTGGAGGGTCAGACACACACACACAAGCGTTTGCCCTTTTTTCTGCCTGATAAAGTCACATTTAACCTTCGAGTGTGTGAGCTAGAGCAGCTGACTTGCAGAGCATTTCAGAGCCTCACTCAAGAGCCAATCCCTCATCCTTAGGTTCCTGTAGTGCCATGCCCTTAGGCTTGTATTCTGTTTGTATTTGTTTCTGCACTTAGAGAATGCAGCACCATGTCTTGCAATGGTCATTGCCCAGCAAATGTTTGTTGAATTAGTAAATAAATCTTCCAGTCAATGGGGGCATCAGTTATAGTCTCTATTCATTTAAAATCCTTTGCCAACCAAAGGGCAGCCAGATACTCGAAAGGACACTTAGTTCTTTCCCTGCAGGGAAGGTACACCACTATTTCTCTGATTTTCCCTTGCATTCTTGCAATCCATATGGCCAGATTCTAATTTGAAATGTAGCCCCCTCCCACTGTGTGTTCCTTCTGCAAAAGGCTGCATCAAACATTCCAATTCACTCTTTAGGAAGACATCCTCGCAAACACATCAAAAACTGCACATATCTGCCCATTTCCTGCTGATAACGTATATGATTTTTTTATTTTACAAATCCACAGCTTAAATCCAGGTGGGAGAGAATGAGTCAGAGAGAAATACCATTGCTTTTGGCTGATGACAGCAGCATAATCATTTATATTTTTCCCAACCTGCAAAATGTCAACATATTAGGGGGGGAAAATGCAGACATTTCACATTTCATTCCTGATGAGGTTCCTTGTCACTGGCTTGCACCCCACCTCCTTTCTGTGAATCATTGACATCTGGCTATTAGCCTAAGCATTTAGAATTTAACACTGAGCACCCCGGGTGTGCTGATGTCAGCATAGGCACACAGCTTAAAAGGAAGTCTTTCCTCTCTCAGGTTTGTAATGTGCTTACTGACTTGAATTAACTCCTGATGCTAACTTGCTAAGCTGTTGTCTTTTGTAGGGAGCACAGAACAGGGTGTGGAAAGAGAACAAAACAAAGATGGCTGCTGGCTTTGTCTCGTATCCGCCTGTCATAGTTTACTGAAAAACCTGCAACACGGTGCCACGTTATCCACTGTAATTAAAGACAATGGCGAGAATGCTCTTTGAAGAGGAATATGCCTTCATCAGCCAGCCCTGCTGAAAATAGGTTTATGTTTCACCAACAAGTGCAGTGCACACATCCTCTAATTAGATTTCCCTGCTCCTCTTTTAATCACCCCGAACATCATTATCCTTTTGGTTCCTCATTAGGAAGGTCGTGCGGTTCATAATCGCACTCATAAACCCATCCAGATTTCAGAGCAAAACTGTAGCTCCTTAGATTTCAGATGCTGCCTTGATCTCCTATGTTAGCAACAAGTTCAACTCAACTTGCCTGTGGGGTTTTGTGTGTGTGTGTGTGTGTGTGTGTGTGTGTGTGTGTGTGTGTGTTTAATGTGTTCAACCCTCCCACGTGCCATTTTAATAGAATTATAGCTACTTGTTCTACTGTTACTGATGAAAGATGCCATATTTTTATCATAATTTGCAAAGAGAAGGGGGAAGCTGTCAGTATATCCCAATACCTTCATCATAGGTAACACAACACACTGCACATTCTTTAAAATCTCTTACAAGGCAGATATAGGGGGGGGTCAGGTTTCTTTCTGGGGACTTTGGTGAATCTGAACACTTTGTTACCTGCTGCCAGTCTTGGTGGAGGTGGGCTACCTTTGCAGCAGCGCACATCTAGTCTATATTTGGTCAGCATTGTGGCCCAGTTCTAATTTCGTCAACATGGCTAAGTTCCAATAGAGACCACTAATCAAATTTAATTCTTGGTAGTCCAGTATTAACTCATTTTAACTCAACAAACTCTCAAAGGTAGAACATGTTTATATTTATGTATTCATTTTTGTTGGTTTGTTTGTTTATGTGTCACCTTTGGCTGAGCTTCAAGTCTGCATATGCCCTAACTCACCAAGCCATATAAAATATGCCAATGGACCTTTCTATAATTTTGTCATTTCTATAATCTCTCTCCTTGTCATTATCTCCCTAGTTCCTTTTTGTGTGTATAAGTATATGCGTGCGTGCGTGCGTGTGTGCGTGTGTGTGTGTGTGTGTGTGTGTGTGTGTGTGTGTGTGTGTGTGTGTGTTTTGGCAATATTTGAATCTAACCCAAGGCTTTGTACATCCTAGGCAAGCATGCTACCACCAGAGCTACAGCCTTAGCCCTTTCTTTTCTTGTGTATGCTGAAAAGTAACTTCTGTTTATCAGCATATCTGTCCCCCAGGTGTAGTGTCACTCATAGTTTGTTTTGTGCCTTTGCATTCTCATTTCAGCTTTGATTTTTTTCAAAGATGTTCAACTTCAGGCATGAAGAAAGCAATTAATTTTTAGCATTCAAAAGGGTAAAGGAAGAGGGGGTGGAACAATGGGAAAGGGCATAATTACACATCCTCACTGTCAGTTTATCCCTGAGATGGATATTTAATGAAGCTTGGTATTTGTAGCAGCTATTCTCATTGAACTGAGCCATTGTTAACTGTAAACAGAGATGATTCGGTAAAGGCAGATTTGGCCCAAGGGAAGAATTGGGCTTCTCTAGGCAAGTCTTTGGGATAGCTGCTCTTCATTAGAAAGCTTTCTTTCACCTTTGGACAGCAGCCTCCCTGGGATTCTATAGAAGGGATGGAGTCACCAGCCATAGCCAAGGTGGCTTTTAGTTGAAAGTTGACAGTCTTTGAGAAGCTGGTGTTTTCCATAGGGACTTCATTATTTAAAGCAGGGTCCCCACACAGCACCACCCAAGTCCTGGTCACCTTGCCTGCACTCACCCTTTATGTATACTTATCAATTAAAGACTAACACAACTAGTCCCCAGGGCAACCCTACAAGGTAAAGAAACCACATCTCTGCCTGTTTTATACATATATGCTGGTGAGAAACAGAGGCAGAAACCAAGTTTAGTTCTGTCTTTCTGCCTGACTTCTTACACTACTACCCAACAAACTGGCTTCTCCTGGTGTATAAAGGGCTTGGGGTTATTTGTCGCGAATGGACTTCTCCCCAAAATCTGTGAGGGTCTGGGGGAAAAAGAAGGAAAGAGGTGTACTTGTGTATATCTGTACCACCAGCTCTGAGGTGGGAGAGGGCACAAGCTCAAGGACTGCCTGGGCTACAGAAGGAGTGCAGTGACAACCCAGGTGTCTTAGGGGTTCTAAGGCTGTGATGAAACACCATGACCAACTTGGAGAGCAAAGGGTTTATTTGGCTTACATTTCCATATCACTGTTCACCATCAAAGGAAATCAGGACAAGAACTCAAACAGGGCAGGAACCTGTAGGCAGAAGCTACAGAGGTCATAGAGGACTGCTGCTTACCGGCTTGCTCTCCATGGCTTGCTCAGCCTGCTTTCTTAGACAATCCTGGACTACCAGCCCAGGGGTGGTGCCACCCAGAATAAGCCGGGCCCTTCCCTATCAATCACCAATTAAGAAAATGCCTTGTAGGCTTACCAACAACCTGATTTTATGGAGACATTTTCTTAACTGAGGTTCCTTCCTCTTGGATGACTTTAACTTGTGTCAACTTGACATGAAACTAGCCAGCACACCAGACAAGTTAGTGAGCTCCTGTTTTAACAGTATTTAAAACAAAAAGACAGAAAGTTGCATTGTGGGCTGTATCAGTGGCAGTGGGGTTGACTGACATATACAAAGCACTTGCTTTAATCCCCAGTGTTAGAAGAAAAAAGTTGGACAGACAGGGAAGATATATAGAAGCCACTAGAATACAGGTTCTTTGAAAGTAGAGTCTGTGGCTGTCTTTGGGGAAAACAAACAAAACCAAAAGCGTGGCATAGCTGACATTTAGTATATACTCTGACCTGTCTGAGGCTGGCCTGAGACTCATATCCTTCTCTGTATTGGCTTTCTGCCCTTGGACTTGGCTGCAAAGCTTGCTTGTGGGTCCTCTCCCTTTATCCTTGGTGCTCAGCATCCTCTGAATCCCTCATAGCCAATGGCCTCTTTCAGCAGTGGTCACTCTGACCATTAAACTCCTTCATCTGTACCAAAATTTCACTCCAATTCCAGCATACATGTGAAAGATGTGATTAAGGTGGCACTCATCTCAGCAAAGATCTAGAACAGTCTTGGGGATGAACTCACCAACACAGAGCAGCAGTTACCTCAAGGCCAGGACTACAGTATCTTAGGAAGTGTCTTAAGCGCTCGAATCCTGCGCACTCCATATATATACTTTAGTTTGCAACAAGAAAGCACCAAATACCTCATTTAAAGTCACATTGATAAAGTCACATCCCACTCTCCACTCAAGTGTGGAGACTGTTCTGACCATTGGCTAGATCTGGGTAGGGGTTTAAAGTTTACCGCTTGTATTGTCCTTGGCTGGTGCCTTAGTTTGAGCGGGACCCCTGGGCCCAAATCTGCCTATCATAATATAGTGTTCTACTTGTAGGTTTCTAGGACCCTCTGGATCCTTCTACTTTGCCATTCTCCCATGCTTCTCTCATCTAGAGTCCCAATAGGATGTCCTCCCCTCTGTCCCAGTTTCCTGATAAGTGAAGGCTTTCGTGGGACATGCCCCTTGGACTTTCTCTCACGTACTCTGGTGCCTCACATTTGACCATGTCCCCTGGAGGGGGAGACCTGGTGGCATACAGAGGAAGGATAGCAGGTTACCAAGAAGAGACTTGATACCTTATGAGCATATACAGGGGGAGGTAATCCCCCTCAGGAACAGTCATAGGGGAGGGGAATTAGGGGAAAAGGGGAGGGAGGGAAGAATGGGAGGACACAAGGGATGGGATAACCATTGAGATGTAACAAGAATAAATTAATAATAAAAAATTAAAAAAGAAAGCCACATTGATAGCGAGGCAGCTTCAGGATGTAATGTAAATTGGTCAGACTCCAAACGTAAGAGGATGACTTATATTGTGAACTTTCAATGATTTTAGCTCAAAGCATGTTTAGACCTCACCTGTCTACAAGGTAGAGGAGCAGGGAGGCAGAATGCCCTGGATACCTTTCCTGAAGTCTTGCTTGAGAGTCCTGCTACCAATATTTCTGTGGATCTGTTTCTTAGTCCATCTTTTAGTCCTAACTTCTTTTTTTTCCCACCAGACCTTTGGCCTCTCAGACCTCTGTGCCAGTTTGGTCAGTGCATGGTGCCTTCCTCTTCCAAATCTTAGAGTCTTGATTTTAGATGAAAACTAATTTCCGTGCTATTTCCATTAATCATCATTCTAACAAAGACAGACTTAAAAAGTCTGGTCATCTGTTGGATTCTCTATCACATTTGTTAAAGTTAAAAACTGGTATCAGCTGCCCCGGGTCTAGAGAAGCCTTTGCAGCTGGGCCCTGAAGAAGCCAGGACATAAGCAAAGGTTTCTGACTCTGGAGCCATGCATGTGGAACTTTTGTGCCACCACCATTGAGGTCAGGGTGAGGGGATTTCTTTCAGCTTCCTGAAGCATGATGTTCCTCCACAGATTCACTGAGTTTATGTGCATGTATAAAAGCCAACTCCATTTTAAGGTACAAAGATGAGCTCCAACACATCACAAGTGCACAAGTTCGTTAAACAAGATCATTCCATCCTTTCCCATATTCTGGCACAGTGAAACAGTTGCCAAAGTCAGCAAACGGATTTTTGACATATGGGAGGAGCCCTGAGGGAGCCACCCAATTCATTCTCAGTCAAGCAGGGTTACTGTAAGGACACAATTTAAGAAGAAGCTCTCTGCATGAGTAATATTTTTGTCTCACAGCCCTCCAACATAGAGGTACATGGATGTGAGCCATTGCCTTCCTGCTCTGCACAAAGCCACAGAGCCATCATGTAGAGCACCATTCTTGCCATTTGGACCAGCCGCCAAATCTCAAATGTTTCCAGGATTTGTATAAGAAAAAAAATGTTCCTTTTAATCTGTATCATGGTGGATTAGATTAATTACTGGTCTGCAATACCCACTTTTCATTGACTGATTAACCAAGGTGCTTTGGGAGTAAATTAGGATATCACCTGATACACCAAGCAGGTGCTTGTCTTGCTTGTTAAATAGAAAAGCAACTCCCTGGAGCTGCATAGAAATTGGGGCCAAAAATGGAGTGCCGTGTAAGGTCTAAGGATGTTTCTGAGACTCTTGCTGTCTTAGGAGGGACTGGTCAATCAGTGGTACCAAAAGCCACATGGTGACACTTTGCAGTCCTTACTGAAGGCTTGCTGGCTGCTTACCAGTTGTCCCTCCTTCCACCAGAGGCGCAGTCTCTATAGACTCAGAGAGCAGAAGTGGAGCCTCATAGCCCATCACATATTACCTTCTCTCTATTTGCAGATGGGAGACCTAATGCTCAGAGAGGGAGTCACTCTGTTAGGAAACAGCCTGTGTATATAAGCTAGTTCCCAGTCCATTGCCCCCATCACCCTATGGCGCTGGGGCCTCTGGAACACATGAAGAGCGAAGAAAGGATGCCAGAACCAAGGCACAGACTTTGTGGGCAGTGACCGGTTCTAGTTCAGTTCTAGGTGTACATGGTGTGTGATCCTAGGGAAGGTGTTCTCTGCTCTGTGCCTCAGTTTACCAGTTTATGAATTGGAAATGATGATAGGAGATATATTCTTGGTTTTGTTTTTATATTAAAGGAATTTAAATATGCTCAACCTTTAAGGTCATGCTTGCCCTGTACAGAATGTAATAAAGCCCACCCTCTCTATTATCTTCAGCACATCAAGCAACCAAAGGACTTACTTACTAACTCATCCACATGGTTTCCATGTTAGAATATTCAAAGGAGAAGGAACATGCTTGTAATTCTCTATGCAATGCAGCTGAAGCATCTCACTCACATCCCCAGAAACATGCATTTCTCTTCAGGATTCCACCTCCCTCTGTTTCCATCTCTTACTCTCTTATGGTTTGTTTCAACTAGAGCCACCCTCTTCCTGACATGTTTACAG
The DNA here is from genome assembly GCF_903995435.1 of Acomys russatus. Classification (NCBI taxonomy): domain Eukaryota; kingdom Metazoa; phylum Chordata; class Mammalia; order Rodentia; family Muridae; genus Acomys; species Acomys russatus. The sequence continues at coordinate 22,624,735 of NC_067150.1, forward strand.
AAAGGCTTAACTCTACCCACTGCCTTGCACAGGAAACACCACTTTCTTGAGAGTGGACCATTGGCTTCAGTTGTTTCCCAAGTTAAAACCAACTCAGTAAATGAGCTGAATACCAGTATACCTATATTTACATGTATGAGTACATATAACTTATCTAATATATATATATATATACACACACACACACACACACACACACACACACACACACACACACACACACACACACATATATATAGTTTCATTTCATATATAATCAAGTATCCTTTTTGTTTTTGATTTTTTCGAGACAGGGTTTCTCTGTGCAGCCTTGCCTGTCCTGAACTCATTTTGTAGACCAGGTTGGCTTTGAACTCATGAAGATCCACCTGCCTCTGCCTCCTGTGTGCTGGGATTACAAGTGTGTGCCACCACGCCCGGCCATGATCAAGGTTAATCAAGAATACTTTCAAACAAAAGTATATCGAGTCCTGCATTTGTAGATTCAACCAACTGCACATTGAATGGTGTATGTTTAGGCTGACGTGTTGCTTAGTAGTGAAGCAGTTGACTAGCATATGCAAAGACCAATCTCCAAGACATGAGCAAAAGAGAGAAGAAGAGGAAGAGCAATAGGAAGATGAGGAAGATGATAATGATGAGGATAATCAGAAGAAAAGATGGGAGAAACTATTATCTGTATTGTAGAAATACAGCCTCCGTTTCTCACTGTTATTTTACAAGCAATGTAACAGTTATTTACATGCAGTTGCATGACAAAATAATCTAGGACTGATTTAAAGTGTACATGAGCATGCATGCAAGTTCTGTTAAAGCACTTGCATTTTATATCTGATTGTTGTTCATCTGCAGATTTTGGTATATTGTAGTTCCTTCTAGAACAGGATCCTGAAGATGCTGAGACACAGTTGTGTATTGTAGAGAAGCCAGCTTAGAAAAGCTTGTAAAGAAACATACAAGCCTCGCAAGTCTGCATTGTTTAAATCATTAAAAACGTATTTAGCTGTATTAGGTGAATCGGAGGTTTGAGGTCAGCTCACACTATGCTGAAAGGTGTTGTCCACCCCTGGTCCATCTCTGACACAATGTGAAAATTGCACTGATCTTCAACTTGAATATTTTCAAACTTATTACATTATACAGGCAAATACAATTAATGAGGACGTGAGTTGACATTACTAGAGGCCCCAGAATCAGGCAAATTTTTGCAAATATTTTTGACCTCTGTGGATTCCACAGCACTGTGATAGTCTGGCCCTTCCTGATATGTGTGAATACTCCATAGTAAAAGTTCAGAAATCCTTGAGAAAAGTTTTGAAATCCTTGAGGGAGTAATAGATATATTCCCATGGCTAACTAAAAGTCTTGGATACCCCTAAGGACAAATCCAAATCCACCCTTTCCTAAGCAAGGGAATGACATGGGTTGATAGACACATCAATGACTTGGTTCTGGTCCAAGCAGATCCTCAGCTTTTTAAAAAGCTCTTTCCTGCCAGTATATTTTGCCTCCCAAAGAGGCATTGAAGACCTAGCTTGAATCATTGGTAGAAAAGGTGTGCTGTCTGTCTATTTACCCATCCCTTTGTCTCTTGTCCTGTGGAGACATCTCTCTGTGGCTTTCAATCCTTTGATGATGCACAGTGTTGCTCTTCCTGCAGTATATTTGCTTGTGAGCTGATGATAAGGGTCTTGCTTACAACTCCAAGTGTTTGAAAATGAACCTCACGGAAAAGCCCAAGAGACAGGCAGGGTTCTACACCTGCCCAGGTGCACTTGGACCTAAAAGAGTGGGGATAAACCCAGTTGGCAGTTTATCTTTCTGAAGCAAGGTGAAGGAGCTTTACTCATGCCTCTGGGACTTTATTTTCCTATGAATTGTGCCTTGACTCTGTAGGGCCAGAGAAAGGAGAGAAGAAAGAAAACAGGAGAGAATTCCTTCAAGCTGAGCCATCTGTAGGCTGATAGTTGTTCTTGGGATGCAGAGGTATATTAGAGGCATATATATATGCAGAGGATAACGCCTCTGTATAGACTCTTACTCACAAAATATCTCGATTCTTTTCTCCTCCAAGCTTGGTTCTCACCTCTGGGGACCCTCTCCTTCATGCCCTGCCTGTCTACTTCCTGATCACTCCTGTCTGTACCAGATCCCATTTCCATGGGGAAAGGATAGTTACAGTCACTGAAGGGGTCACCTGACTTTAGCTTAGTGGAGAGGCCTGTCTGTTGCCCTGACCTTGGACCTGTGTGCCTAATTGACTATCATCAGCTCACTCTCCTCAAACTTTCAGGGAAGGTGAAAGTAGTCATGAAAACCCATAAACTCCGCTTTTAGGGTTCCATCTTCCAACTGGGCATTTTCTGGCTCTCTAAATCTAGAAGGGTCAGTGGGGAGGGATGAGACTCAGGGTACTGCCACAGCCAAGCATGACTTGCATTTGCTTGTCAGGGGTGACTATGGTTCACAGTAGGCTACATGCTAATCAATCTGTCTCTCTTTCCGCTTCACAGGGCCTGGAGCAGTCATTGACGGTGTAAACTCGGCCTCTAGAGCACTGGCTTGTCTCTGGCTCTCAGGGACCTTCTTTGCCCACTTCTTCATCAAGTTTTGATAAGAAACCATAGGTCCTCTGAGCATCGCCTGCTTCTCCATGTTACAGACTTTAATCTACACTGCGGAGGGCAAACCAGTTTGGGCTTCTTTTCCTAATTTTTGTTCTCCTTGATTTTTTTAAAATTTGGTTTGTTTTCTGGGATTTTTCCATTTTATTTGATTTTTTTTTTTTTTTTTTTTTTAGTTTGAATGCGTGGGGTTGGGGGTTGGGGTGGGCAGGGTTCTACCAAGGGTAGGATAACCATTCATTGGTGTGCCCCAAAATGGAATCTGTTCCTGCTACCTTGGCCTTCCTTTATTCTACTTCTCTTCTTGCCACCATTAACACACACACACACACACACACACACACACACACACACACACACACACGCACACATCCACATCCACAAAATTGAGCAAAAAGAATATGTCCCATGCCAAGCGCCCTGATGGTACGACTTGACTCGCAATGTAGTATACAGTGTCCTCTGTCTCTTAAGCTTTCAAGCATTTTCCCAGTTAAAATGTGGACATCCTTAATCCCTTGCTTACCATCACCTACCCCAGTAGGCTTCACACCTTTTCTTTCTAGGAAGCTGCCTCACTACATCCCTAGATGTGCATATACACACATCCGTATGTAAATTTTTCCCATTCTCTCTGGCCATTGTGCTCTATTCATTTCTTCCACTAACTCTAAGAATTACAGCCTAAGACTCTGCATGCAACCCAAAATTAGAAATTTAGAAATCAAGTAACCAAACTAGGGAAGTATATTTAGGGTAGTACTTCCCTTAAAATGCTGTTGCAGCTCATAGAAAAGTGTTCAATAGCTGGCTAATTATTTTATCAAGCTATCAAAGCAATCATGCCATTATCCAGTTACTCAACTGATTTATCTCTCCATTTAGTTCTACCCACCTGTCTTTCTCTCTCATAATCTATTTGCTCTATTTATCTAACCATTCTTTCTCTTCCTCTTCCCACCATTCACTATCAATCACTACTGTATTCATCTCTAATCATATTGTGTCTGTGCCACTATCTCCATTTCTCCACGACCACCAACACACATTGCCATCTTCAACACACTGCCTAGAAACTTATGTGAAAGCCAGAAATCTCACGGGCTAGCTACACAGAAGAGCAATTTCTTAAGCCACGGATTCTTAGGACTGTCATAACCCATCCACCCAAATTAGACGTTGTGAACAGTGAACAGATGGACCAAAGGAGCAATCTAAAGATCAGTCACTCATGATTCCGCCGAGAGATCATTTCCCAAACCACCTTCTCAGGAGGCAGATCGGGCCTGGAGAAGCCTTGATCATGCTGCATTTCTCCTTGAACAGCTGGGAATTAAGGAACCATCCCCGTGCTTCTCTCAGCCTTTCAAGAAAAGGGCACTTCAGGAACTTGGAGGCAGTTCTTCGTGGCTGGCTTTCATTTGCAGAAAGGAACTGACGACAACCACATATCTGTCCATTCTATGTAAAGACCACAGTCCATCCACCAAAGTGTCATAGAATACTTTAGTAAAGCATCGCCCTTCGGCTCCAGTTGTGATTTAAATTGTTTGAAAATTATCCAGCAAAGGGCTGATGGAGGCCAATTATGTGGCTGTGTGTGTTGACAACTCTGGTATTTGTTTCAGAAAGCTCTTCTGAGCTGAGGGCACTTGAGCTACTGACTTAATTTCCAAGCACTTGATTAACACAACATGGCAAACAGAGAGGCGAAAAGTAAGTAATACTCTTTCCTAGGCTATTTCTCTAGTTGGCTTTGGGGATGAATGTCCCCAAATGCTTGCACTCAAAGAAGGGCTAGCGTGTGAGTAAGATCAGAGTCAACCTCTCAGTGTTATCTCTTGGGAAGAGAAGAACTCCACCAACAACAGAGCCTGCAGTTCAAGCAAACAGCATTAAAGACCACAAAGGGCTCTCTGCAGGAACTGGCTTTCCCAGAGCTTGAGAAGGAGGACCAGCAGCAGTGACATTCTCACAGGCATGTCCTCCTGCCTCCTTCAGGGACCCTTTTCAGCTCCACCTCTGAAAACTAATGACTATGGCCTCCATAAGAGTTCAGTTCCCTTAAAGCTTGGCTGATCACTTGTCCCAGTAGAACTGCCCACTCTGTGCCACTATGGACACATAAATATAATACCCACAGCGGGTCCATATATACCTGTGTATGCATATTCACGTATATACAAATGCAGGCTTCTTTGGCATACACAAGCTCAGCACTGTCATAAGAGAGAGAGCTGGTGTGAGCAAAATTAATACTCTTCTTGCCAGCTGTAAACAGACATCTGCATTTCCTAGTGAGCTGCCAAGAATGAGATGCTGGGAGCATAAATGATGTGCCAAAACCAGTCTATTTATTCCAACTTCCAGAGGCAATCAGGAGCAGGCACAAAGTCAGAATTACAGGTCGGGTATATGAATTTCAGATCTGTCACCACATTCAGCACCTGGGATTGGGTTGGTGTCAAGCCTCCTATGAGACATAAAGATGGACATTGAATTTTCTACTAATAATACATGTGTTACTTTGGAGAAAAGGAAATGTGGATGCCAGGGAGACTGAAAAGTATTGGGTGATGGGCTGCTTGAAATGGACAAGCTGTCAGTGCTCCTCATCACCTCAGTCAAGCAAATCATCAGAACCCCATTGAGTATGGACTCATGGTCACCAGGCATCTCTGCTCCACCTACTTTCACTGGATACAACAAGTTTCTCTGGTGGCTACCAGTTTTATCAAAACATCAGAAGGAAATCTGTGTTCCAGTCATTCCTCCTCTGTCTGGGAATAAGTAAACCAAGTAGAAATGACTCAAGACAAGTGGGTACCAGATGTCAAAATGACTTCTTCACAGCAAATATGCTCCAGCTCCTGTTATCTGAGTGACTTGGATGAGGATGGCTCCATGGGATGGGAGCTGATCTCCAACACTTTGAAGCAAATACAACAGCAGCTGCTTACTAAAAACAACATGCACACCTACCCATGCCTTTCCAGCCTTATACTTGGAGGGTGTATGGATCAGAACAACTAGACAAATTCACTCAGCTTACCAAGAGTGGGTGTGAGTAAGGGATAAGGTTAGGAAAAAAGAATCACATGAGTCTACGTACTGGAAGAACATTGTGGATTTTCTGATATGAAATACTATGGTTTATCAAGAGAATAGGTAAAAGGAATTAAGCAAAGGTAGCCATACTAAAACCTTTCCCCTCCCCCAAACAATGCTAATTTGTCCTTCCACCAAAGTAATGCCAATGAAAGTGCTAGTGTTATGGCTCTGGCCAAGCGTGGTTTTTGAGTAGTTTAATGTCAAGTGCCTGATACAGTCATCTGCAAGTTTAATCAAGGGTGTTTGGATTTTCTTTCTTGTTCTCATTGGAAAGCGTTGAGATGTAGGGGTTAGTTGTCAAAACATACACAGCTCTGACACAGATACCTAGGTTTATGGCTCTTCTGCTATGGGATACAGCTGTGTGCATTTCGACCGAAGGAAAGGGACATCTGTGTGTCACCAAGATGGCTCGGCCTGTGTCCTCACGCTGCTTAGGACTGTTGTTCCCAGGTTGGGCAGCTAGTTCTCAAAATCTGGTCCTATGTTTGGTCTGGGTCTCTAGGATCCTCACAGCTGAGGCTCAGCTTTAAGGATTCTTTTCTGCATCCACGTGTGCTTAGCAAAGAGGGATAGCAAATTCTACCTGCAGTTGGTAAAAATCAAAAGAGCAGAACCCCGCCCCCCCCCCAAAGTGGACAGTTCATCCCAGAGAGTTTATCACAGCCACAGGAAGAGGAAGAAATGGTTGGAACACTGATGTTTTGATTGATGCTTCCAGGACCAAAGGATACCTGTTCTTAGTAGCCTATATGGCTTTTATCACCCCAGTGGGGAGCAATAGCATACAAAGTTGTGAGGGAGTATCTGCCCACAGTTTAATCCTGAGTTTTCACCAGGATAGGAAAAAAATGGTTTGACAATACCCAGAACCACCGCCCCCTCACCACACACACACACACACACACACACACACACACACACACACACACATGCACACACACACATTTTGGACCTATTCTTATTGGAATTAGAAGAAGCAGCATTATTCTTATTTTTCATTTGTCCAGGCAAAATGTATTTTTCTCCAACAGCAAAGATATTTGGGTTTTATTTGGCGTAAGCTTATTCCTAGAAATCCTCATGTCCAATTACTTCCCTCCTTATTATCCAAAGCTTGGCTCTCTCTTTCTTTCAAGACAAATACGTTTGAGTATCTGCAAAGCACCTCACAGGTGTTCAAGCAGGAGGGCAACGCCACACAGGATGCCATATGATGAGATCTCCCAATGACCACAGAAAAAGCAAACAAATAAAAATGCCAGGCTCATTTCCCTCATTTCTCTCTTAAGAGAAGAGAAGTAAATGGAAGGAAGAATAAATAGATTTGCAATTAAAAATGTGGCAAAAAGATAAAGCTAAACTGGTGCAATTTAGCCTTCAGGTGCAGAATACGGAGCCCAAACGAATGCAGAGTGGACTTAGTTAGATGCAAATGCCTTCATAGTGAAAGTAGTCAGCTAAACCCAGTCTCCAACTTTTCGGAAGAGACTTCCTGCACCCCCTCCCCCCGCCGAGTGGCACATTTTTAACGCACATGGTTGTCCCAAACCGCTAGGTGGAGAAAGAAAGATTAGGATCCCTCCACCATCCTCCTGGGTCTCCATCCTAGGTTGTTTGGCAAAGTATAAGAATCCCAATAATAACAATGGTAATAATAGCTGCCCTTGTGTTAGTGAAAAGGAACATTTTTAATCATTCAGAAACTTTTGTGACATGTAAAGTGCAATTGTGAGGAATGTGTGGGTGTGCGAAAACGTATCTGTCAAGTTCAGAGTCCTCTAGATTAAAAAAAAAACTTATGATTATCAATGGTGCCGTTAATAGCTGTGTTGGATAATGGGTGTGCCCATTTTCACAATTATTCTTAAAACAAATCTATGTTCAGATGCTTTAAAATTTTATTACATTATACAAGAATATGACTTTGTCAGCCTTTAAAACTTCTTTTTTTTTTTCCTTTTGCTTATTTTTTCCTTCAAAAATCAATGACGACTTGATTTCTGTCAATCATTGTATTGAGGGTGAATATACTACCTGAATTTTGTGCATGTTACATTGTAGTTGTAACCTTTTCTAATTCAGGATGAATACAAGATGGTTGTGATTGTGCAGTGTATCAATAAAGTTTGAAGAAATTTGTAACTTTTAGGGGACTCTTCATTAAGATGTCCCTTAGAGATCCAGCAATGGAAAAGAATGAAGCTATTATGAGTTTTAGACTTCGAGGAGTCAGTGTGACCAGAAATAAGCAATGCTCCACCTTCCTCGCTCCCTCTCTCTTTCTCCTGTTCTTTTTCCCCGTACACACGCACATGCGCACCCGCGCGTGCATGCACACACACACACACACACACACACACACACACTACTCTATCACATTTATGTCTAGCAAACATTTATACCATTTACAAACACCAAAACATTCAACTCAAGCCCCACGTCTCAATTGTATATTGACACTGGCTAAATGGAAATCACAAGTTTTCTAAAACAAGGAGTAGGTTCCTCTCAGCTTCACCATTTTTTTCCTTCATAGTCCCTGCTACATCCTTCCACTAAACTATGCACCTTTTGTTAAGGACAATAGTGATGATGTGCACTCGTTCTTGAGTGGAGGTGCCGCTAGATTCTTCATCGCTCAGAGCCTAAATTGTCACACATATAAGTAAAATAAGTGGAGACTATGCTCCATTTGCCAGGTTACCATTTCTAAAACATCCTTTCCTTTCCCTCAAATCCCAACTGCTCCTCCATTACCGCATTGGTTTTCTGAAAGAATGGATAATAAATTTAAAACTTGTTTTCTCTCAACAAGCTGTTCCTCGATGGATCCTTTCCAGTAGGCATTTCGTCTTGGACAGCATTCGGCCTTTCGCCTGTCCTCTGCGCCATTTGTGATTTTAATGTAACTTCCTGTTGCTCCACCTCAAAATTCTCATTTGTTTGTTTTCTTTTATTTTTACTTTTAACCATTAGATTCCTCTTGGCTTCCAACAGATAAAGCTTAGCGCAGTGCGCAGTGATGACTTGGGAGCTGAGTAGAGAAAGGTAAAGAGTCTAAAGTTCATTTCACAGCACAAGTAGCTTTTCTGAAAAAGTCCTTGAGGTTAAAAAAAAAAATTGAGATTGATATTCTTGTTTGTTAATCCAGAGCTTCCATGACTCAGTTTCCCCTGAGGAAAAGGAACACAGAATACAGAAAATACATGAGCTATCTGTGTGCTTTGTAAATCAAAATGGCAAGCAAATACTTGGTACTGATGACTGGGTTTCTATTCTCCTTGTGGCAGTATGACATTATGGTGCCCCTATTCCACTACTTACCTTCACTCCTTCCACACCGCCTTTCTCTTCTTACTTTTCCTTTTTCCATTTTTATCATTTTCTTCCCTTTTTACCTGACCATATTCTGCTCCTGTTCACACCACAACAGTTTACCACTACCTGCTCTTTTCCTGGTGGGAACATGTATCAGTCTTTCACTCCACCTGGCCACTCTGTGCCATCAAACATCAGGGTACCAATTTATTCTTCCATCAGCCAACCACTCACCTGGACATTCACATATTATTTCCCCATTTATATAGCCCTATTTCCCTCTACACAGTCACGTGCCTCCCTAATGTGACCGTGCTCTCTGTCTATTTATTTAAGCCATCTATCCATTTCTTACCTGTCAATACATCCGCTGAGCATCCTCCAGCTAGCCTTTGGCTGAAATACCTATTTCCCAGCCCACTTCAAGGTAATGAAAATCTTGGCTCTTATCTCTGTCTTCCACAAGGGAGGCTTTATCTAGTTATTCGGGAAACACAGTTGCTAAACGATTGGATGCATTTTTGTTATCTTCACCCCCAAATACACCCTATTAAAAGCGTATACCTACAGAAGTGCTTTGGGAGACGTGTAAGGGCATAGCTGTTCCTATCGAGATGTGTTACATTGGAAGAGAGATGGAGAATTGGAAGGAAAACAACAAGACTAGGCTTAGTATCTCATACGTTTACCTTTGGTTAATTGTTGTTCCTGCTATTTGTTAACTTGGATTTACCTAGGGCCAAGGTCTCTTTCTGTAGTGTATGCAGGCCTTTTACTGAGAACCTTCCTTTCTCTGTTGCCTAGGGTTGGGATCCCGGATGTGTGCCACCATGTGCAAGTTGATGCCTAATTTTCTCACACAAAGGTGTGTGGTGAATGCAGCAAAGGATTGCCTAAACAGACAGGAAAAGCCTTACTGGTGATGCCTCTCCTTTCCAGACTCTTTTATTGGGTGTTTAGAAAACTAGTTACCTTCATGGATGTTAAGGATGACACTCACTGGCAACAAGCCCTTGGGTCAGTCCTAGAGCCAAGACCATGATGCCACAAGGGATCCCACCTTGGTCTCATCATATTCTTCAGGTCCTGTGGGTTTTCTTCTTCCTTATAGGCATCTCATTTATTCATTCATTCATCATGCATGCACCAATCTGCAGAGAAGTTCCCCTCAAGGACTTCATATTTAAGATAAGAAAAGAACTGTATAAAATGGAACAATTACAGTAAAATATTGCATGTATTATGATAGAGAGATGCAAAAATGGTTGTAGGCTGCAGAACAAATATTGGGAGATAATTAGGAGGCTCCCTTCTATTTCTCTATTGATCCCCCAGGGACAAAAATCTGGATGTAAACAGCTAAGATAGGCAGTGGACATTGCTTGTAGATATTATTAATACAAAATAAGCAGGTTAACAGAACTATGGCACATTCATTGTTCATGAAGTCTGTGATGGAATAAATAAATATTTGTTAAGGGAACAAGTACCATGAAAGGCATTAAAACTCTAAAGAGCCAAAGGGCCCTACTGTGCAGTTGGTGATAAAGCTGACTCAAGTCCTCCTGGAGGAGGTGAACTGATATCCAGTGGCAAAGCTGGCTGGAATCTAAAGTGCAGTCTCCATGTAGGGATACAGAGAGCACTGTCCCTTCTGCACCAGGGAGCTCCATGAGCCTTGTTGATAGTTGAGAGGGAGCTGGAAGCAGTGGAGACCATCGGCAGATGCTAAGGGTAGCTGTACTGGGTGGGGATGGGGGTCCTGGAACTGGGCTCCACAAGATGAGGTGCCTCAACTACTGTGCTTTGGGATGAAATTCCAGTCTAATTTGCATTTAAGTGTTTAAAAGCATCTCTTCTTTAAAAAAAAAAACAAAAAACAAAAACAAGAGTGGATATAGCATTTACTTCTCCATTAACTATCTCTGGTGAGACATATTTTCTTTCATTTGCTTGGAGTCCTCAGACCAGGTATTTCCCTTAGAAATCTGTCCATGATACAACTAGGAAAACATCTTTTTAAAATTACAACCTTACAATTTGCCTTGGGCCAATTTCCACCTTCTCTTAACTTCATTCTCAGCTCTGACAACATAGTGCCTCTAATAGGCACCTTACAAGACTGCCTGTTAGGAGTAGTAGATGAGAATAGATAAAAGTGTTAGTGTGAGACCCAGTGAGAAACAGGTGGTTGCAAAGTAAACACTGGTTTTATTCTCCTATCTTTCCCTTAGACCCTCAATGTCCCCATTTCCCGAGGCTTCTGAAAGAGAACGTCCCAGTTCCGTTTGCTTCTCTAGAAAACTGAAGCCATGATTTCTATGTCATTCCTCTATTGAAATGCAAAGAGCAGACACACATTTCTGAGTTTTAGATAATTAAGGGGCACAAGCTTGGAAAATGGCATTAATCAAGTTTTTGGTAGATCATGCCTTTTCCAGCTCATCACCAAAGGCACAGAGAGAACAAACTAATAGGTAAAGTATTTATTTTCTAGAAAATTCCAGCCCAGATTTAAAGGCATGGGATAAGATAGGATTTCTTAGCACTGACCGGGTCCAGATTCCTTTCCCAACATAGAAAGTAGTTCAACCCATCATTTCACCCATTGCACAGAGCCAGAAGGACATTTAACTTAGACTCGGAGATTCCGGGCATACTTTAAGAGTGGTGGATGTGAAGCTAAGTCTTCGTAGAGTGGAGGAATGTAGTCATAAAGGTGGAAGGAAATGGAGGTCATACAGAGGATTACCCCTATAGAGCCCACAAATATACAAGAAAGCTAAGAAAGTGGGCATAACAATATGGGCCACTTGAAAAATGCCAGTGCAGAATTATCTCAACAGAAATTAGAAAGAAAAGCAAGAATCGGGTATGTCCAAACTTTAGCCACTGTAACAAGTTTCAGCTGCAAAGTTCACACTTGAGAACCACACAATGGAGTGACAAAAGAAGCACACACACAGTGTTTTGACAGTGCTTATGATTTTGTGTTGGGCCGCACTCATAACTACACAACTATACCTGAGGTATATAGAGCCTACAAGATACAGGTTGGACACTCTTGATAGACTCTGAGAAACTCTGCAGCAAGGGATCATATGTGAGAACTTGCCCTAAAATAAACAAGGGAGTAGAAAGATTTACTCAGAAGAAGGAAAGAATTGGGTTTGCAATTGAGAAAGACCCTCCGGCAGCAGGAAAAAACCTGGAATGAATATCTCAAGCAAGAAGAGACGGGGACAAAGAAGCAATAAGCAACTTAGAGTGGTTTATTTAGGGCCAGTCTGAGGTCAGAGACCAGAGGCATGGCATACTGTAAGATGGAGAATACACATACACAAAGTTATGTTTTCAGCTCAGCCAACAGGGTAGAAGATGGCTTATTCTGAAAGCTTAGGAGATGATGCTATTCGGTGCATTTTGGGGTATATTCAGTTTTAAGTACCCATCCGTAGAACCTCCAGGTGGAGATGTTTAAATGCTATCAGCATTTTCCTGAGTCATCCAATCATATCTGTATGGTCCACAAGGGATGCCTGATTTCTTTTCTCCGCCAACCTCCCTAATTCCAAAGGAACTTTAGCTCCTTCGATCATCCATCTGCAACTCGTTTCTTATACTCCATTTCCTCTTCATCTTGATTTTGTCTTGAGAAGGTACTGTTTTTATTGCTTGCCATGATGGAAGTGAACGAGCAATTCCCTGATTAGGCAGTCAGGAAGTGACAGATGATTTCAGCAGGGAAAGGGGCTGTGGTACAGCACACAGCACTCCCACCACGCTCCAGGCCTGTTGCACTTCCCATTGTAACACAAAAGGTCAAGCCCATATGCATGTGGTGACACGAGAATATTTGAGCATGGAGAAGCTTTGAAATCTATCAATAATCTATCTATCTATCTATCTATCTATTTAATATATCTATCTATCTAATTTATATGTATATATTTTACCTGTATACTACAGTGGAACAAATATTCTTTGTAATTTTATCATATACTATGATGTTCACTTGGTTGCAAATCCAGGACAGATTTTAGGCTTTAAAACCTTATCAAAGAGCCTACTTCTAACCAAGAAAAAAAAATGCATTTCAACCAAACCATTTTAAAAATATAGGGTTTTGCTTTCCCAAACTGGTCCAAGAGAAGCCTCCCTGAAGTCAGCTAAAAAGAGATGCATCAAAATAGGATGTCGGTCATGCATTTAGGGGACTTATAGTGTCTGACCCTACAGTGTCACAAGAGGTGTGTGTATATAGCTCAGGAGGCAAGCTCTTCCAAAAGAGGAAAAATCTGAGTATAAATCCTTTTTCTGCCAAATAATCTCTGTATGCTAAGAGCTTAAAGCCTAGTGGCCTCCATGCTCAGTTCAGTCCTCGTTAAGCAGAGTGAGGACCTACTTGATTGGTACCTAAGAACAATCAATTACCCAAATCCCTGGTACAGCTCTTTGTAGGCATCACAGCATCTGTAGCACCTTCCTCTGCCTTGCCTTACCCCTCTTCCAAAATGGCCCCGCCTCCCATACATGGTGGTCATGAAGGCTCAGTGTCGACAATTGCTTTTTTAAGTGTCAAGTTTTTAGTCCTGTGCTTGGGGACATTGCTGCTAAAGATGGCCAGGGAAGACTCGGTGATACAGAACAGAATAAAACTCCAGGTAGTGTGTCTAGTTTTTGCCACTCTCAGAGCCAGAATTCAGTCAAGAGTGGAAACATTTTACCAAGGTAAGAGTACACACTCGATGGCTGAATTTGGGCTTCTTGGGAGAGATCAGACCTGTGGGACAGGGGATAGCATTGACAGGAAATCTTCAAGATAAAATAAGGCAGTGAAAGGTAAGGAATCACAGGCATAGGTGGGGACTTTTTGGAAAGAGTGCTTATTCTTCACTTCCTCATCCCTACAGAGAGCTTTTTGGGTGATGTGTCATGGTATCAGGTATAGGAGCATCCAACAGTACAAAGCAAATGCCTAGGAGATGCTATTATAATGAAGGAAAGGACAGATGGAGTTTATCTATCTTACAGTCATAGGAAAAAAAGCAAGTGCCCATTCCTGTGTTCAGTCTGTGTTCAACACTATCCACTCTGAAGGTACCTTTCCCATTGCCTTGGAGAGCTCATTAAAGTATGTGCAAGGAAACCACAATGTCTAGTGCCTAGGCCTGGCAGGAATAAAAGTGTGTTCATGGAGGACTGTCCCTCAGGACTAAAGCAGCCTTGAATTTGCCCTATAGCCTGTGTCTTTTGTTCATGGTCTTGTTCTGTACATGGTACATTTGTGAGGACAGTTGCTCTGGTTACAAGACCAATTCATTTCAGTTTCTGTCTCTTTGTCACTAAAGGTCTCAGGGGAATCAGCTTATTAGAGTAATGATCATCGCATGGTTGGGCCAGCTATGGCAGTAAAGGGGCTCACTGGAGGGCCTCAGGGATGAAGGTGCTGGTTCCCTGCTTGATGAAGCCACAGTCATGATCTCAGTGCAGAGTCAGTATCTACAACTCTATCCCTGATTTCTCTCTGTCTCCTATTTTCCAGCATGTGTGGCAGGGGTTCCAGTATCCAAGTCAGTCTGCTCCTTTGAATGGGTAGCTTTTGATGTCAATTCCTTGCCAAGTTACCCAGAATTCCCTTGTCCCTGCCTCCCTCTTCCTGCATTGATCTCAGTTCTGTGGGTAGCATAGGCACTCTCCCACCCATTCCTAATTCTCACCTTAAGAAAACTCAAAGTGCTGAGGAGGAGTGTCAGACCGGAAGTAGAAGTTTCTGTGGGGGTGAGGAATTCTTTCCTGTGAGCATACACAGTTTGGTTGCCAAGCACTGAATTCCCCCAGTGGATATCACATGTGTGGAGAGGGGAAACTAACAAGGAGAGAAGACAGTGTGCAGAAAGCTGCTAACTTTTAAGTATATGCTAAAACCACAGTGGGGCTGGGAGCCTTTGTGAGTTGGAAAACAGTCCCAGGCACACGCACTATCTTCACCAAAGTGCAGTCTACCACCTGACTGATAAAGCTGGAAATCTAAGGCAGATCCATCCCATTTAAAGCTAATATTCTTTCCAGTTCAACAGCAAACTGGCCCCAGATTCAAGGCTGACCTTATTTGCTTAAACACACTGAGTTCTCTTTACAAAAAACAAGAACAGCTCACTTGAGCATCCCGCAATTCTGGTTTCTTGTCAGCTTCCATAAGGAGATCAGGTGTTTTCATGTACTTAAAGACAATAGCTCCAAGTTTCTAGACAATTTCCTGACTTCAAGGCCATGCTCTTTACAAGGGTTCTGCCCATTTACCATGGAGAAATAAGCTGATAGGATTGGCTCATGAGCCTGACCCTGGACTCGGAGAACCTCTGAGACCTTCAGTCAGAAGGGACCCTGTGAACTCACCAAGTTATAAAGGAAAGAATAAATTAACTCCAGGGTATACATACACAACCAAGGATTTTATGAGTAAGAAAAATGGCCTTTTATTCTATTGGGATAAAAAAAGAGGTCAGTAAAAATTATATTCTATGGAGTTATATTTTGGACTACAAAGCATTAGCTCAGCCAAATATTCCATCTAAGAAAATGTGAACCACCAATATCAAAGTATAATTATATTAATATAAATCTGTCAATACAAAAATACCTATCATCTATCACTCATCTATCTATCTATCTATCTATCTATCTATCTATCTATCTATCTATCTAATTATCTTGTATCTATAGTAGTCACTTTTCTCACTTCTACGAATGAACAAATACTAGACATGACAACTTAAAGAGAAGAATTTCTCATTCTGGCTCTCAGTTTCAGAAGCTTCAGTCCATGGCCCTTTGGCTCTGTGCCCATAAGCCCACTGAGACAGGGAGCACCATGGCAATGGGAGGGCAAACAGAGGAACTTCTTACCATTTTGGAGGATAGGAAGAAGAAAAAAAGATACTTATGTGTAGAGGCCAGGGAAAGAAATAGCCCCCTAGAGACAGCCCTCAGTAATCTAATTCTTTCGGCCATCCCTACCTGCTACCTTTTACCACTTCCCGATAATGCCATCATGGAATCTATGAAGACATTAATCCACTTACTAGGGCAGAGCTCTTTGGCTCTAATGAGAGTTGAAGGCACCCTTCCACATGAAGTATCCTCATGGATCTCCTAGACGTTCCTCAACCTCATCAAGTTCAGAATGAAAGGCGTCACACTATCTCTCTGTCACCCTATCTGACTGCCATTTACTGTCTGTCTGTCATACGGCTCCTTGAACATGACCCGCCATCACCCTCTAATACACTGTACTCAAGGACAGTGGGTAATTTATACGTTTGCTGCTTTCTCAACATGTACAACGGCACCTGGCACAATAGTGCCTGGCACTTAGTGGCCTTTCTATCTCCCGAGTGAATGAAGCCATAGCTTCTCGGGTGAAGAAAAACATAACAAAATGGTCACTGGAGCAGAGCCATTGTAAAAAGGAGTTGAAAGGATCATGTGGGCATGAAAGGCACTGAGAGTAGAATGGCAGCAGTCCTCAGCCACTTCTTTGTCTGATTTTTTTGGATAGTGGCCTGAGGGGAACAAGTGTCCTCTTAATGACATTCTGCCTTATCTGGCATAGTAATGCTAATCTTTCATTGTGATAACATCTCACATTTTCAGATGTCTGGATGTTATGATTTACATTTGTTAGACAAGGTGTGTATAGCACAGCCGCTGATGGCTTGTTTTTCTCCCAACACTAGTTAAAGGGAGACGGGAGTTGAAGTCTGGTCCCTCATGTTTATACCTGCCTGCCTTACTTTCCTTTTCTGATCACCAACTTCTGTCATGTAAGGACTAACTACAGGGCTCTTGTGGATCCCTTCTCCTCTGAGAAAGGTGCACCTCTACTTTCTTAGCACACTTTTTTTTTTTTCTGAGCCACAAAGCCGTCTCCCGATTCTCCAAAGCATTCTGTTGAGAGTGTCTGCTGTGCATCGACACTATAACAATCCTATGAAAATCTCATTGACACAAGTGTGAGAAGATTGTGAGAAAAACATCCAAGGGGAGGGCAGCAAGGAGGATTAAAAAGTTAAATTGGAGAGTGACCTTTAGATATCCTCTCTAACTGAGCAAGCATTGGTAGTGACTAAATCACAAAGAATACCCCATATACACAAATTGTCTTACTTTTCTAAACCCAAGTTTCCACCCAGTAACTTAGAAAGGCTGTCTGAGGGAGGGACGCTGAAGATCTACAGCCCCAGCCCAGGAAATTTGTAGCCCCTAAATAATAAAAGGTATACAGGAAAGGAGCGCTCCAAACACCCAGCGAGGTGAAGAGCCCTGGCTGCTTTGCTCCATTCCAGGCCATATCAGTAAACAGCACCATAGCAATCAATTTGGCTTTTTTTTTTTATGCAGACAAAACCATAAAGGAAAAGCATCAGAGGAGGTAATAAAAGCCCTCCTTGTACAGTTAATAGGGAGCCTCCTAGATGGAACAAGCCCAGCTGTTGCTGCTGCAAATTTACTTCTGTTTTCAAGTTCAAATAGAGACTAAAACATTATCTTCGCAGGAATTGATTTTACGTCTTCCAAACACATATGCCACCTTAATTGTGATTTGTGTGATAGTTCAGCTGCTGAAAGCTTTCGTTTATCTCTACCTGGTTAAACATCTTTAAATAATAACAAGTCAATATATCTGTCTATTGACCAGGGCTCTTCTGCAGCCCCAGAGTACATAGCTGAAGAAGAAAGAGATGGTTAACCCTTTGCCAAACTCTGACTCACAGCCATTTTCCCCAGTTTGGTTTTAATGGCAAGGCATAACTTCTTTAAAATCAAAATGAATAGAAAATTGTAGACTCCTCATGTCGTGTCTTTTCTTGTGCAAAAGATTTTTTGTTTGTCTGTTTATTTTCAGTCTTAATATGTGTCTTAAAAGGAAAAAAATGTTGACTTGTTTTTTAATACTGCTGTACCGAATTCCCTTACTTGTTTTCCTTATAAGGTATTTACTTGAATAAATGGTATTGAAGATGAAAGCTCAAGTTAAAAACCCACACAAACAAAAATCCATGGAATGTTTCTTGCAGTATTTCTTGCAAGGCATGCCTGTGACAATAGGAAGGCTCAAAGCCCTATGGGATGGCCAAAGAGGAGAGTGGTGAGGAGAGTGATCAGAGAATTCAGCTACAACAACATCTTAGACTTGGAGCTATTTAGAGAGCAAATGCTTTGGTCCCTCTTAGTAGTGTTTTTTTGGTTTTTGTTTGTTTTTGTTTTTAGATGTTTGTTGCTATCATCGTTGCCTTTTTATAGTTACTGGACTAAATCATTTCTTGACCATTAGGAAGCCAAGAATGTTGCCAACCCTTCAGCAAGAACCCAGGTACTCCATAACATCTTCCTTTGGAGAAAAGAACAGCCCCCAAATGGTAACGTCTTGGTATAGTGGCAGTCTATAACCCCAACCTCAGCATTGCTAATGGGGTCTGCTCTTCCCAGGGCTTGAAGTTTCTTTAGAGTCATGGGGTCATGATGAAGATGAGGAGCGGGCTTTTTCTCTCTCTCCTCATGCTGCCCCAAGCAAGACAAGTGGCTGCCTTGCCTGCTTTTCTCCTTGGTGCTGGGACATTCTGGATCTCTAGAAAATAGGGAGAGTGTGAAAAAGGAAAGTGTGTCCCTTGCATCTGAGTAGAATTTTAGATATTGTTATCACAGCCCCAGGGCAAAACTGGGGCAGCAATTTTTTTTTCTGCTGGGAGGAAGGAAGGAAAAACCAAAACTAAGTACAGGTCTCCTATAGATTGTCCCAGGGAGAGAAGAGGGATTACAGTCTATGATCTCCTCAGTGAAGGACTTCATCGAAATTCTGGGCTTTGTTTTTCTTTACAATTCCACAATCTTTGCCTTAAAGTTTTATTTTCTTTTTTTTTTTTTTTTTTTTTTTTTTTTTTTTTTTTTTTTTTTTTAATTTATAGATTTTAATCTTATTACAAAATGGCCATACTTCATAATTTTCTATAAGAAAAATAGATTCTTCATTAGTATTTCTGGTTGAGTCTGTGAACTTCCATCTCTTCCTCGTCCCTCCCCTCCTTTTCTCTTTCCTTGGTGAATCTCAAAGGGAAAAATGACATATTTTAACTGCTGATAGCCAAGGGCATTATGTAATTTATTTTCTCGAAGAATAACAGAGGAATAGCCAAGTTCAAGGTAGAGCTTCAGTATGAAATGCAGGGCCTGGAGAGTAGAAGCCACATTCGGATTTTCATTTTAAAATATCCCCTTCCTTCAGTCTTGCTCTCTTACTGCCACCTGTCCCACGAAGCCAGCTTTCCAGACCCTCAGCAAGTAAATAATACTGTTAATAATAAATAACCACACTAATAACTGACAGGGTACTTGTGACCAGTGACCTCCTAGGATGGATAGCTATCAGCGATTACTAATTAGGAAAGCTCATCTTGGGTGCGTGTTCAGCCATCAGTGGACATTTTTTTTTACTCTTTCCTGCTTGTGTCCCTTGTGATTTCCTTCAGAGCAAGGATTTTTCATTAATTATCTTGTTTTCCACAACAAGAAAATGAATGACAAATCCACTTACTCTTTTATTATTATTATTATTATTATTATTATTATTATTATTATTATTATTATTATTATTATTTCTATAGCTGTCTCATTGGGATACAAACTTCTTTTTATGTTGACATTGAAATGCCATCTGTACTACACACCACCATAAAAATGACTCCCAGATGCCCCAATTTTCTGGTATTCTGTGTCTACTAAAATGTGTTTTGTCTATCCATGCTTACTATGCATCATGTGGGTATTTGCCCAAACAGTATAACTTTGGAGCTGGCCCCGTCCCCTCCTCTGCAACATGCTATCAAATCAATGTGGGTCTCATGGTTTTTATTCCTCACACTGTGCCACAGTTCCCTTCCCTCCACAACAACGATGTGACATAGCAAAGATAAGAATCCTGTGTTACAGTGACTAAGATGCAAGTGTATATTTTCTCTCTCGTGCTTATCACCTTGCTGGAGTATAGAGGGCAATGCTTCACCCGTCATATAATAATCACTGAATAAATATGCATTGAATTGCGTTAAATGAAGGGGAGAGACATGCAGCTCACCTTAAGGGTAGAAGCTGATCAGTCTTACGCAGCAGCTAAGGCGGCAGTCAGAGGAAGCTTCGTGAACATCTCCTTCTTCATTTTCTAATCTAAATAAACCATCTAACTCACTAAACCATATGATTCTTCAATACTGGCTCCATATGGGAGAAAAGAATGAAGAGCATTGGAGGGGGGACGGGGAGGGAGAGGTGGGAGGAGGAGAGAGAGGTGGGGGGGAGGGAGAGGTGGGAGGGGAGGGAGATGGGGAGGGGGAAGGGAGGTGTGGGAGGGAGAAGGGGAGGTGAGAGAGGCAGGGGAGGTGAGAGGGGGAAGATGAGAGGGAAAGGGGAGGGGGAAGGGGGAGGAAGAAAGGGGAAGGGGGAAGGGGAAGGGGGAGGCGGACCTAGGAAGGGTGGAGGATAGTGAGAACATGGGTGAAATGCAAAGCGAGCCACTGCTCATTTTTCAGACTGAGAAACAGAAATCCAGAGTACAAAATGTCAGTAGAATAGCAGGGTAAAATCCAACCTCCTCGACAGCACTTATGCCTGGCCCTACCTATGGTGCCCTTGTGGTACAGAACTCTGGCTGAGACAGGAGGACTCTCCTGGTCCTCTGAGAGAATTCTCCCAGCTTTCCCCATCCACAGAAACCCGAGGGAAGAAACCCCTGAAAGAGAAGAGCACAGAAAAATTGGCCCCAGGAATAGAAACGTACTTCCTTGTGCCGCAGGCAACATGGGAATTTCAAACTAGAGGGGCTGCTTCAAAATACAGAGATTAGGAGAGGGAGAACTGAGCCACACATCTCTGGTGAGGTGTGCTGAGAGCTGCAATGCTACCCTGTGTGCCCATTGACTTCTCAGTTCTTCCTTTGTGCACAGGAGGGCACTAGCAATACATTGCCTGCAGCCCCAGACACAGCTCTCTCTCTGCAGCTGCTTGGGAAGGACTTAATTACACCCACTTCCAAGTGAGCATGGCGAGCTGCTCAGTGAGAGGGTCTGCATTGCAGTCCTGCTGCTTCTGCTGGCTGGAAAGTCACCTCCTTTAGGAAACGTGGCCTTCCCAGATTAACCCCACTTACCCTGGATTGCTTTGAATCCCTGTGGCTCCCTTGTGTGTTGGTCACTTAGCCTTTTATCTACTGGCATTGAACATGTTGCTTTAAAAAAAAAAAAAAAAAATTCCCTAGACATTTCTCTTTCTCTTCTTTATCCTAAGCTCCCATTGGACAAGGCCATGTTTTCCCCGGCTAGTTCTGACAGGTTAAGGATGTTCAGTAGGTGTGGGGCAGAAGAGTAATAAATGTTGGGTTGCATGACAGGCACACTGATGTCCTAAAATCACTAGTCACCAGGAAACCCTAGGCAACCTATTTTGCTTCTGTGAGCCTCAATTTCCTTATCTGTTAGTTAATTATAATCATTACTGCGTCTTATAGAATTATGTGAGAACTAATGAACAAAAATTACCTGCAAATGCTTGGCCAGGTCCTGGAATATACAGAGCACTTTACTGCTGCTGGAGAGAAACAAGAGATACACGTATACATATATTCATATGTTCATATAAAAAGGATATTCTTTTCTGACCATTGACAGAATTTTCCTGCCCCGTATTTGTAAACATCCCTGAGATATGCACAAAGGCCCAACAAAGAAGATAAGGCTTTATACCCAGCATGCCCAGTGGGGCCGCAGGACAATTAAGACAGTGCCAGTGAAACACAAGATGGAATTGCTAGAACAAATATGTCAGAACACAGAGGTTACAGACCTAACCTAGCAGAGGGACAAGGCAGGAAGGTCTTAATAACCTTTCCCATGCCCTGAGGCAACTGAAATGTGCACAGGCAAGGGCACCCCCTTTCACCTCCACCTCTAATCCTCAGTTGTACTCCACCAAGAAGGTTACCAGTTGACTTCTGAATATGAGACCTCTGTCACCCATAACTCCAGCACTCAGGGTCTCTGTCTTAGTTAGGATTTCTGTTGCTGTGAAGAGAGACCATGACCACAGGTGGCTCTTATAAAGAAAAATAGTTAATTGGGGCTGGCTTATAGCTCAGAGGTTTAGTCCATTATCATCATGGAGGGCAGCATGGCAGGCAGCACACTGCAGATATGGTGCTGGAGAGGTATCAGAGAGTTCTACATCCACATTAGAAGACAACAGGAAGAGCGAGAATAAGACCCTGGCCCTGGCTTGAGCATCTGAAACCTCAAAGCCCACTCCCAGTGACACACTTCCTCCAGAAAGGGCGTGCCTTCTAATAGCACCACTCCCTATGAGCTTGTGAGTGCCATCTTCATTCAAACCACAACAGTTTCCTTAATGCATTTGTAAAATGTGAATATCCAACTACCCACAGTGCGGATGAGAAAATATCAAGGAAACAAAAACTGAATACGCTTAGCACATAGTGGACAGCTAATGCTGTTCTCCCCTCACCTTGTCTGAACCTAAGAAAAGCTCACAACTTGAGTCTTTTCTCAAGTTTTCCTCTGTTCTCAGAGGAGCTCCATGTTGACCAAGAAAGCACTATGTTAAATGAAATAAGCCAGGCACCGAAAGGCAAATGCCACCTGATTTCACTCATATTTAGAATCTTAAAAGGCCATGCTCATAGGAGTACAGAGTGAAATAATGTTTGCTAAAGGCCAAGAAAGGTAGAGGATTGGTTGCCAGTGCAGAGACAGAGCAGGAAAGCCTAGGCAACAGTTATAGCTAATGATATATAAAAGAATTACAAAAGGACTTTGAGATTTGCATGGTTTCCTGACAAAGAGGTGATGGATAAACTAAATAACTCAACAACTTGTTCATGAGTCAATGTAGAAATATACCAAAAACATCACAGTCTACCCTGTAAACATATAAATTACCTGTCAGTTAAAAAAAGAAGAGAAAGATGGATGGAGGAGGAAAGGGAAGGAAGAAGCAGGAAAGTTTTTTTTTTGTTTTGTTTTGTTTTTTTGTTTTTTGTTTGTTTGTTTGTTTGTTTTTATCTTGATCATTTGAGTGAGGATAAGGCAGATTGGAGGCTTGAAGATATCTGGAAATATGAAAACATCCATTAGGTTTGCTCTTCCAGGGTTGATTTACAATGGCTGCGGACTGTTAGCCCATGGGACAGGATGCATTAACAGACCGTGCTGAGAGTTTAGACAGCAGGGGTGTCCTCTTCCTTCACAGCACAGACTACAGACACTTTTCTGGGTTTTCTTGTAAAGAGAAGAAAGGAGTTGAGATATTTGAAACCTTACTTCTAAAATGTAGATTGCCTGTGGCCAGCAGGATGGCTCAGCAGGAAAAGGCATCTGCCAGGCAAGCCTTGTGCTTTAAGCTTGATTTCCCCCGAACCCACACAAAGGCAAGAACTAACCCCACAAAATTGCCCTCTGACCTCCACATACGTGCTGTGGCATATGCCGCTTCCTCCCACACCCACACTGTACACAATTAATAATTTTTAAGACTTTAAATAAATATTACCTAATTTCTAAGTTACATCTTAAATAATTTTAACACGTTTGTTGAAAAAGTCTTTCTTCTGTCTTCAGGGAGTCTTTCCTGGTGTGCTTAATTTAGAAAAGAAAAGCAGTCTAAAGTTAGAACACTGGCTTGGCATATATGAACTCTGACAAATTCTTCTTGACCCTGAAAGCTGTTTTGTTTATTGAACTTTGCACGACCTTACCCCTTTTTATGTGACCCCCCCCCCGACCCCACCCCGGTCTTATTCTCCCTCCTCCTCAGTTTAAGAAACTAGAGTCTTCCCAGAAGAAAATGCCTCCACTGGTTTTGAGGGGCCTCCGTTGACCTCTGCATGACCCTGGTGAACTTGAAATGAAAGAATTGATCTTTGTTTGACTCAGTTCTCAGGACCCGTGGGTTGTTACGCTCCCGAGAGGACTGAAAGAGGAGAGCATGGTATAAGTTCTGCAGTGGTAGCTGTTCATATTGGCTGTCATACTCCCACCAGTAAATAATGTTCTGTAAACTCGATTGAGCTACCTAGAGGGCTATGGAGGCAGTGCCACCATCTTCCCTGTTCTGAGCTCCTACCAGAATTCCCCCAGTACAGAATCAGGTTAGAGATTATGACTCTGGCTTGTGACTTGAGTCATACTCTTCTCAGTTCCCTCTGTGTAAATCCTTCCGACTGGTCTTGGCTTATGTGAGACCCTTCATTTCTGCCTTCTCTACCTTGGCAAGGGACAATGTTTTGTTTAAAATCATCATTACCTTTTGTGGCAGGCTAAAAATTGGTTTGCTAAAAAAAAAATCCCCATCTCCTAATAACTTCAGCTGGATGACCCTTATAAAGAAAAACCAAAAAACTAGAAGTTCCAAATTAAGTCATGGATTTTGCTCTGTTCTTCAGTTATATGAACTCTCATGTCTTGGTCCATTTTTGTATTACTAAAGCATAATAAATTATAACTGATAATTTCTAAAGAATAAAAGTCTATTCAGTTGATAGTTCTGTTGGCTTCAGAGACCCAAGATCAATGTATCACATCTGATGAAGCTATTTTTGTTGTTGAGGACTCTCTATAGGAACCTGAGGAGATACATATTACATGGAAAGACAGCCACAACCAAGAATGAGGGCAACAACAAACTGACTTTTATAAGAGACCCACTTTTGAGAGATAAACTCATCCCTGAGAGCAAGGTCCTCTTTACTAAAAAGAAAGACCTGCCTGGGCAAAGAAATTTTACCTGATCTCTTCTGTCAAGACCAAAACTGCAAATGAAATTTCCACATGAACGCTGGTGGTATACATTCATCCCATGATACTTGTTGAGCGGGAGCTAGAGGGAATGACGCACAGGGAGAATGAGAGAGCTCTAGCTAGAAGACATAAAAGTCAGCCTAGGGGTCTTGGAGGAGGCGTAGGTCCAATACTCCTTTACATCTTCCAAGGACATGGGACCCAGAAGATGTCATGAATTCAGCGCAGTGGTGTCTGATGGGGACCTCTTGTCTTCAGAATTGTAAGAGTAAATGTGTGTTCCTTTAAATGGCCATTGCGGTGATTTGTTCCAACAGCCAAAAATAACAAATACATCATCCATTGCTTCTTCTGATGGCCGGACATTTTCTCCAACACTAATTGCCTCTTTAGAGTTTCACCACAATCTCCCATAATAAACCACACTTGTAACCATCATGATGAAAACATACATTAAAAACTGGTCCGGGATGACTTCTGAGATGTTCTGAAATTAACATGGATATAGTTAGGACTCTTCTGAACTACCATGAACACTTTCTGTGTTAAACACCTAAAAGGTTAAATAAAACATTTTTTGAAGAAAAAGTATATGGGTGAACTTGGAAATTCAGAAGTGACTAAATCAATTTTCAAGAGACACTGATGTAAACCAGACTATTTATGAAGATGCCAGGGCTAGGGGGATGTTTATGTGATGAAAGTTCTTGCCCCACAGTGTTTGATCTCCCAAACCCGTATGAAATTCCAGGTGGGTGTGGCCCAGACTACAAAAAGCAGAGAAAGGATATTCCCAGAGGAAACTGGTTAGTGAGTCTAACCACATCCCAGATAACTGATTAGTGAGCTGGGAGTTTGATTGAGACAGCCTGCCTCAATGATTAGTGTAGAAAAGAGAATGAGACTAAAGATAATTCTCGAGGCCAATTTTGGGTCTCCACATTGATACACATACACATGCATGCACAAATAATGGACAACACACAAACAAAAAAATGAAAAGAGAAAGATGCTGGCAATCATAGGATTGATGATGGAAAAAGCACTGGATATATATTGCTTAGTATATATCTTACTGCCTGTGTGATGTGCAGATCAAACTCCATCCTGTGTGTAGACTGCTTTGAAGTCTGCTCCCTATATAAACTGAGATGCCTATAAATTTTGATCGCCTAGAATGAAAAAGCCTTTATTTCCTGGTCATAGAAAGGGAAGGAAACGGTAAGTCCATAGTGATCTCCAGAGAAAAAGACTCAACGTCAGGTCCTGGTATCACACAAAGCTCAAATTTTTTTATTAAATAAAAGCAGTTTAATGCTTATACAAACTCTTACAGTTTGGCCCAGGCAACTAGAAGGCCACCCCTTATTGCTGTCACTGCAGTGTATGGAACATAACTGATCATCTCACAGGAAGAGCAGGCTGTGAAGAGGAGATCTTCATCCCCAAATTTAAGACAAGAGATAAAAAAAAATTAAGAACTGCAATGTTAAAAGAAAAAAAAAAAGAAACCAAAAATTCCTAAGGTGAGAAACTGAAAACATGCAGAAAAGAACAGGTGGCTTAAATAAATAAATATGTGAGTGAGTATTGATGGTAAAGAAGAATTAAGTCATTTCATTCGTCAGCTATTCATTCAGTAAATGCTTATTGAATGTTAATGATGATCCAAGTACCCTTTCATGCTTCCAGCAGTAAAATGATGAACAAAACATTCTCGCAACCAGCATGGACATTCTGAGGGAGACATAAAGCTTCCGAGTTAGTGTGTAAAGCATCATCACTCAATGATGGTGGTGCGAAGGCGCAGAGTAGGAGCTGAGCTGCACAGATACTGGAATGGAAGTGGGGTGGAAGTGAGCTGGGGAGGAATAATGAGCAGAGATCTTAGAGAAAGGCTGTCTCAGAGCCATGTTCACAGACAGGTGAGTGATAGAGAAACTGGAAAAGAGTCAAGCTGGAAGCTGTGGGAAATAGAATGGTCAGAGCCCTGCTAACACAGGCTTATACATACCTCTCTGATGGCTGAGCCGTTATTCTATTGCTGTGGCCATGACCAAGGCAACACTTCAAAAGGAAAGCATTAATTGGGGGCTTGCTTATGGTTCCAAAGCTTTAGCCCATTTCATCATGGCAGGGGGCCTAGTGGCGCACACGCTGCTGGGGCAATAGCTGAGAGCCACACCCTGACGTGAAGGCAGAAAGAGGGGACTCTGGCCTTGGTATGGGCTTTTGATAAATCAAAGGACACTACCTTGACACACTCCAACCAACAAGGCCACACCTCCTAATTCCTCTAATCCTTTCAAATAGTGCCACTCCCTAGTAACTAAACATTGAAATATATGAGCCTATTGGGGTAATTTTTATTCAAACCATAACACCTAATAAGCATATTTTTTCAGAGTAGGATGGGAAATCATTAGAATCCTATGTACTACAAATAAAATGATATCCATAAGATTTTTAAGTTTTGTTTTTCATAAAATACATTTTGATCATGTTTTCTCCCTCTCCCAGCTCTTCCCATATCTTCCCCACCTTCCTATCTACACAACCTTAAACATTATATATTTTTTCTGTTTCTCTAGTGAAGAAAGTAATAAATGACACCTCATAAGTTTTATTTTAGATCAACCTGAAAAAGGGTGGTGGTTTGGATTGGAAGTGAGCAGAGGCGTGTGTGTGTGTGTGTGTGTGTGTGTGTGTGTGTGTGTGTGTGTGTGTGTGTGTTACAAGAAAATGAAAGCTTTATACCTCTTCTCAGAGAGTATGAGTCAGGGTACAAGCCCAACCACTCTTTCAAGCTATGGTCACTTTTGAATTCTGGGATATTTAATCACATTAGATGACTAATGCAGAGTAGCCACCACTGCAGCTGGTCCCAAGTACACAGTTGACATCCTTATTTTCGTTTACGGACACACATAGGCCATGACTCAAAGACTTTTACTAAGCTGGCCAGGGTTAAGTGTGCAGTAGCATGATCCAGACTGTGGTTCCCCAGGCATCTAAGCCATTAGTTTTCTCACACTTGTTGGGTTGTGGTTTTTTTTTTTTTTTTTTTTTTTTTTTTTTTATAATTGCTCATTAACAGTTATTATCAAGCCTGGGAATTCCAAGTGATATCTCAACGAAGTAGCCAACTCATTTATCCTTATTATGTAGAACCAATTCTAGTCCCTCATAAAAACAAGGCCAATTAACCCAAACACTTCTATTAACTCCTTTCCTGTTTAAGCACTCACATGAGGAACCCAAATTAAGGAGACCATTGCACCTTTTTCAGTGGGACATTTGACTTAACCCCTGGCACAATTCTCTACTTTTTCACATACTGTGAAAGCAGAATTCTTCCTCGGCATGGCTGGAGGTTGAAGGCACAGAAAAGGACTGGGTGACAGGATCCAATGGTAAGTGGAGCTGCTCCTCTCTCTGTCTTTGGTTCCTGGACCCATATGTTACAGCTCCTGTAGAACAGAGTCATGCTTTGTTCCTGCTATAACACAGAGCAAATCCCACAGGACTGCAGCTATTCTGTTCGTACCTCCTTGAGTCCTTAGTGAGCAAACTATTCCACTGCTATCAGGGGTTGGTTAGAGCTCAGCTCTGAGCCATTCATTATGATGAGTGTGGGGTGGAAGAAGAGGTTGACAATGAGAAGTGAAGAGCCATGCAAAGCCGTCATCCATTAAAACAAAGTAAAGCGACAAACCACTCAATTATTGGAAGTAGAGAATTTTGCCAGGTGTAAGTCAGGTTATTAGGTGTCAATGAAGTCATTGAGACAGTATACTGTAGAGGTATAAGACCTTGCTCCCTATGCAAACTTTAAAAACACAGTCAGCAACAGGCTAAAATAGCTATGTAACCCAGCCTCCCCCCCCCCCCCCCCCCGCCCAAAAAAAAAAAAAAAAGATAAATATCAACAGAATCCAAGTAAACGCCCAGGTAAGAAAATCAAACATTCAAACAGATAAGGGATTCCCATGAGATTTTCTTTCTTTGTCCCCATGCCGTAGTTGTCACCCAGCAGTTGTAAATGGCCTAGTTCCTGGTTGCCTCTCTCAGATGACAGAGGCAGAGTTTTTCACAGTATTCTGACTTGTCTGTGGGCTTCTAAAACCTCTGAGCCCAGACGCCTGACAAAGGACAGAAATGGGATAGTGGCATAGGTCATATTAGGCTGGAAAGAACTAGAATTGTGGACATTTCAAAAGAAGAATGCAAGCACACACAGATACCAGGCAGGATATTCCAATAGATATACGAAACAGAACATCTCATGTGAGAGGCCGCACTCACATTCACCATTACAAGATGGCGCTGACATCCTGTGTCCCAAACTGGTAAACAAGTAATCTGCGCATGTGCGAAGGAACTTTCCACTTGTTGTGCTCTGCCTCTCCCGTGGCGTCGTATCGCCTGATGAGTAACAGCCAATCAGGGACTGACACATCCTAAGCGGAGAACAGTTTCCTATATAAGGGATGGGTTTCTGCTGTTTGGGGTCTCCATTTTACTTGTCGTAAGCTTATGCTCTCCCTCTTAAGACGCATTAAAGCTTTACTGCAGAAGGATCCTGTGTGTGCAGCGTCGTTCTTGCTGGCGAGACGGTAACGCGAGTCACAATCTCAGATGCTACTGAGCAGAAAGTGGCTTTGAGTCTATCTGGAAAACTAGGCTGCTAGTGCATAAAAACATCCTTCAGACAAATGCTTGAAAAGCTTCCAGATATACTTGGATAAAAGACCAGAAAGAGTCTAAGAAGAATTTAATTTTTCCTTGGGATGAATTGAAGACTAAAAAATGCCCCATTAATTACTAATGCTCTTCCATTGCATGGAAACTACAGACAAAGACTTGCATAGGTAATGAATGGAGGTTTGTTGTTTTTGTTGTTGTTGTTGTTTTGTTTTGTTTTGTTATTTGGTTTGATTTTCTGAGACAGACTCTATAGCTTTGGTTGTCCTGGAACTCCCTAAGTATCAGTATCCCAAACTGACCACAAACTCACTGTAATCCTGCTGCCTCAGCCTTCTGACTTTTTTGTTTGTGCTTGTTTGTTTGCTTGATTTTTTACATGCAAACATTTTAACAAAGTATATAGTGAAAGAGGAAAACAGTTCATTCAAAGATGAAAAATAAGTCTCCAAAAGCTATGCCTGAAAAAGCATAGGCAGTTGAATCACTTCATAAAGACTGTGTAACAAACACTTAAAATATGCTTCAGATGGTTTCTGGCACACAAACAAAGAAATGAAAAAAGTCAGTAAAACAATGTGTGAATAAAATTAGTATATTAACAAAGAAATATAAGTTTTTAATGAATGAAGGAGAAACCCAAAAGCTAAAAAATACAGTAAATAAACTTTAGTAAGGAGACTCAACATTAGACTCATAGAACCTGACTTACACAAGGAAAAATGACCAACACACTTGAAATAAAGCTAATTTGGAATCTTTTAGGCTGCAAAGAAAGGGTGGAAAATCAACAGAATCCCCAAAAGCCTATGAGACACCATAAAAAAAGACTAATATGTACTATAGGTGTCTTCAGGAGAGAGAGAAGAGATAAACAGACAGACAGATAGATAGATACATAGATAGATAGATTTAAGATAAGGCATAAATATAGAAGTTGAACAACCAATCTCATAAATTGCAAGAATAAACAAGAAATGGTCAAACTGAAACATGTGCTTTAAAAAAGCTTTTAAAATTTAAATAAAGCTTGGAATGAAGCAAGAGAAATGCAAAGCAAACTTTATGTGTAAACTGCCCAATAAAATTATCAGGGGATCTCTCAGCAGAAAACAGAGGGCAGAAGTCACTGGGAAGCCATATTTAAGGGTCTGGAATCAGAACATTGTCAAACCACTTACTCTATAACAAAAGAAAAAATATCCTTCAAAACTTATGAATTAATTAAGATATTTCTCAATAAATAAAAGTCAAGAGACTCTTCTGAATTAAAACTAGAGGATAATGAACAAGTACTGAAGGCGTGTAGGTAAATAAGGGTCTTTGATAAGGGTAAGTCTAAAGGCAAATACAAAGTGAATGTCATAACTTTTATCACTCCATCTTTAATTTTTGTAGACAGAGTAAAACAGAAGAATTGGAATTACAAAGAACTATAGGTTTTTCCAGAGTATTCCTAAGATGAAGTCATATTTTTAAGCTATGTAACATAAAGCATGCAAAGTGGAGCTGCAGGATTTTTTTTAAAGTAGAATTGCACTTAAATTGGAATCCTATTTAAAATGTAGTATTATAACTTTCAGATGTTACACTTAATCCTCATGGTAATTATAAAGAGAATACCTGCAGAATACGCAAAAGAGAAATTAGAAATAAATTAAAACATATTACTACAAAAAACAAATATGAAAAAGGTAGTAATAGAGAAATTTGCAGATGAAATATTATAAAACATATAAAACACTGAGGAAACTGCAATAAGTACTTCTTTCTTTACTAGAAATTAGTTTAAATTAAAAGCTTGACCTCCAAGTTTAAAGACCTAAGTGGAGGGAATTAATGAAATAAGAAGAAAAGAGAAATAGGACCCAACAGTCTACTTTGTGATAGAGTCAGTTCAGCCTTACACACATGTATAGTCTGAGAGATGAAAGGGTAGTCCAGTGGCTTAGTAACTAAAAGGGAACAGGGTCACCATAGTAATATATGAAAAAATATAGACTTTAGTTCAACCTATCTTGTGAGTTTAAAAAAGAAAAAGAAAGAAAGTACAAAAATGGCATTTGGGCTTCCCTGGCTGGCAGTGCAGAGGCTGCAGGATGCCTGGGTTACTGTCAATCATCAGGAGTTTGTCAGACCTCTAACAGCCTTCCACAAAAAGTCCAGGAAGCCAAAAGTCTCCAAATTGGTTGACACAGTCTAGATGGCCACAATTGCTCCCTACGATGAGAACTGGATCTTCCAAGGAACAGGTGATCATGCTATTAGACCATTTTAACCGAGTAGGTTGCCCAGTTGTGAAAGGAATTCCTGGCTCTAAAGGAGACTTGTTCCTCATTCCAAGTTCCCAAAAGAAAATTGGTGAATGCCTGATAGTCTCCTCTGGTCATTCTAAAATCTCCATGATTGAGCTGTCCAAAACTTGTCTGGTTATTTGGGACTTTAGTATATTTTCATTCTTGTTTAATCTCAACCCTGGGGGTGGGAGCTGAGGGGGGATCAGGGCTAGGTTGGGCCAAGGTTTCAGCTTCCATGCAGGGCTTTGCTAAGGGCCCTCAGCCTCTGGATCAGACATCTCCCTTTTAAGTAAGAGCCCTAATGTGATGAATGCGCCAAATCATAGGAAGCGAGCTGACCTTTGTACAAGTTGCCCATCACTTCAGAATGTGAAGCAGTTTATAAATGTTTACAACCCTTTTATTTCTTTTTGGTCTCTTTTTGATTTTTTTTTATTTATTCTCTCATATATTACATTGATACCACAGTTCCCACTCGCTCCTCTCTTCCCAGGCATGTCCTATAGTCCTGTGTCATGTCCTGTGTCCCCTCCCATCCAGTCCATCTCACCCCCACTCATTCCTCCATTTAGGGCTGGATACCTTGTCTCCAATTAGGGCTGGATGAGGCAACCTAGTAAAAGGAAACTGATCCTGAAGTCAGAGGCAGCTTCTGTTCCTGGTGTTAGCAGTCCTGGGTGGTGGTGCAGCACGTCCTTAATCCCAGCACTTGAGAGGCACAGGCAGGCAGACCTCTGAGTTTGAGGCCAGCCTGACTCTACAGAGTGAGTTCCAGGACAGCCAAGACTAAACAGAGAAACCCTGCCTGGAAAAACCACCCCCCACCCCCAACCCCCATCTCCATCCCCACCACCACCAATAATAGTATTTCCTCCGTAAAATTGTATCTTTTTATTTGTTCATTTATTTACATCCGCAATGTAGCTTCCCCTCCTTCCTTTCCTCCCTTCCCCTCCCTCTCCCCTCCCTTCCCCTTCCCTCCCCTCCCCTCCCCTCCTCATCCCACATGCCCTCCTCCCCCCTGTTCCGTTTCTCCTCAGAGAAGGAAAGTCCTCGCATATATACTAACCAACCTTGCCATATCCAGATGCAGTAAGACTAGATGCATCGTCTTCTATTGAAGCCAGACATGCCAGCCTAGTTAGGGGAAAGGGAAGGCAGGCAACAGAGTCAGAGACAGCTCCTGCTCCAGTTGTTAGGGGACTCACATGAAGAACAAGCAGCACATCTGCTGCACATGTGTAAGGGGCCAAGTCTCTCCCATGCATGCTCTTCGGTTCAGTCTCTGTGAGCTCATATGGGCCCAGATTAGTTGATTAAAGAAAAGAAAAAACTATACTTGGACCATGCAACATAAAAAAAAATATATATAGTGGTTAGAAATATTCATGTATCAAAATTCGAAGCTCCAGTGTATATGAATCAAACATTGAAAGAATTGAAATTAGATATGCATAGATATAAATAGTATTGACTAAATATCCTTCTGTAAAGGAAGTATGTATAAAGCAGCTCAAGATACTAGTAAAGGAGCAATGGTTTTGTCGGATATGATAACACAGGTCTTTAATCCTAGCATTTGGAGTCTAAATAGGAGGATCTGAACTTCAAGGCCAACCTGGACCACATAGCTACTTCCAGACTAATCAAGATTGCAGAGGGAGACTGAGTCTAAATAAATAAATATCAGTCAGAACTAAATAAATACTGTATCTCAATTAGATACAACAAAATTTTGCATAATGTGAATTTTTCTAAAATAGACGTAATTCAAGAGAAGTAGAAAATAAGAAAAAGCCTAGTGAATAGTAAGGAGATTGAATCAGTTATGAACAATTTCTTAACAAAGAAAAGTCTATACCTAATTGCTTCCTTAAGTTTCATAGAACGCGGCTTACCAAATTAAAGTAGCTATTAAAATAGCACTGAGTTTCTTCTTGTGGTCATAATGAAGATAGAAAATCAATGGCAGAAAAAATCCATCACAAATGTTTACAAATACAGAAACAAAAATCTCATACTTTTGAACACTCAAAGGCATAGAGCGGATTTCCCAAAGGAATCAAAAATTATCTTAACAAAACAGAAACTGAAATACAATCCAACTTAGAGAAGACAGAAAAGACATGTAGAGTTTTATGTTTATACTTGTGATTGTTTACACTAGCAAAAAGAAGGCCCCAAGCTGACGACTTGTTCTTACATCTTAAGAAATTAAAAAATAAATACAAAAAATCATGCACACTGGAAATAACAAAGATTGCAATAGCAACTAAAACACAGAACAGAAAACAATAGAGAAAACTGAGTGGAATCAAAATTTTGTTTGTAGAAAAGATAATCAACAAAATGACAAACTTCTATATAAAATGGCTATTAAAAAAAAGGAAAGACATGTCAAATAACTATATTTAGAAATAAAAGTGGTGAAGTGGTTCCAATAAATGTGAGTATACATAGCACGCTTGGCTCAGGCAGGTCTTGCCCTAATGCATCCCCCTTTCCTTGCTAAGATGTTTGATTAGATTTCTAAAGCTAGCCACCAAGGTCTATGCCCTTATTTGGCCATATCCTCCCCCCTGAAGTTGACTACCATTTTATAGCTATCAAAATACTGAAGTGCAGTAACAAGAATCCCCCTTTGGCTGCCCAATCAAAACAAACTAACTCATCCTAACACCAGTTTCTCTTTTTCTCTTTATAAACTGTCATGTGCCTTTGAGCCATTGTCCATCTCTTCTGTATGCAGCCTTGGCTGTTCTG
Organism: Acomys russatus; assembly: GCF_903995435.1. Lineage (NCBI taxonomy): Eukaryota > Metazoa > Chordata > Mammalia > Rodentia > Muridae > Acomys > Acomys russatus. The sequence continues at coordinate 22,659,415 of NC_067150.1, forward strand.
GACTCCATTTGTAGACCAGGCTAGCCTCAAACTCAAAGAGATCCTCCTATCTCTACCTCCTCAAGTGCTGGGATTTCAGGTGTGAACCATTGTTCCCAGCAGCAATTAAGAATTTAACTAGGAAAAAATCCTATACCTAATTGCTTCCTCAGCCTTCACCAAATATTCAAAGGATTAATTAACATCAATATTTATCAAATTCTTGCAAAAATTAAAGGGAAAGAACATTTCATAATACACTCTATAAGGTCAACAGTACTCTAATTTGAAAGAAAGATAAAGTCTCCAAAAGACAACTCCACACTATTCTTTTTTATTAATGCTGATGAAAAAATCCCCAACAAAACAATCAGAAACCAAATTTACTAGCATACTAAAAGGATTTCACAGCATGAGCAAGTAGATATTGTTCTTAGAATGCAGGAATAGTTCAATATATAAAAGTCAATCAAACAAACACACCACATTAATAGAATAAAGACAAAAAAAGATCACCTCAATTGATGAAAAGCATTTGAAAAATCCAATATCATTTCTTGGTTAAAAATAACACACAAGTAGGGACAGGAAGAAACTCCCTCAGTCAAAAGCATGTGTAAAACCCCAACAATTAGCAACACACTCGATGGTGAAAGACTGAAAGCATGTTATCTCAGATCAGGAACAAAACAAGGATGTCCACTTTCAGCCTGTCTATTCAACATGGGATTGGGAGGCTTAGTCAAAGCAATGAAGCATGAAGAAGAAATAAAGGCCACTCAAACTAGAAAAGAAGTAGCAAAATTTCCTTTTAGCAGAAAAGTGATCTCATATCTAGAAATGTAGAAATCCCTTGATACCTGGTTCTCTCATGTATCTGTCTGTCTGTCTGTCTATCTATCTATCTATCATCAATTTATCTACCTATTTATTTAATCTATCAGTCTATCATCTATACACCTATCCATGTCTATTTACCTCTCTGTCTCTATCTATTTATATCTATACACCTTTTCTGTCTTCCTCCTTCTCTGTTACATACATACATACACATAAGCATGCAAAATAAGTAAATAAATAAAATTTAATAAAAATATTTTCAAGGTATGCACATAGTGAGGAACTATAACAAAGTCCTCCAAGTCAACAGCCAACAAGAAAACAATTAGAAGATGGAAAGTTCATAATTTACCCCAAAATTATACAAATGATCATTAAGCACATGGAAAAATGTTCAACATCATAATAATTATACATACATTAGGACTAAAAAAAGCAAAACAAGCAAAAAGCAAAATATACTATTTGTGAGGCTGTTGAGAAATAGGAACCGCTTACCTTGATAGTGGGAGTATAAGTTGCTCTAGCATCTATGGACGGCAGCATGGGATCTCTCAAAAAGTTAACAAAAGTTAACATCAGTTTCACACCTGTGTACACACCCCTAAAAATGTCAAAAATCCAATGCAATATTACTCAGTCATGATTCTTAAACATGTTCCAGCATGGATAAACCATAAAGGCAAAGTGAAATAAGCCAGTCACAAATGCTTGTGTGTGTGTGTGTGTGTGTGTGTGTCTGTGTGTTTGTGTTTGTGTTTGTGTGTGTTTGTCTGTGTGTGTGTATCTTGAGGTAGAGCTATCACAGAAACAGGAGTAAAATGGGTAGTGTCAGCAGCTGGTGGGAGAATAAATGGGGAATCATTTAATGAATAAAATTTTCAGCAGCAATGATTAGACTGTTCCAGAAGTGAATTGTGTTGACGATGGCACAACAGAATGATTGTATTGCTGTCACTGAACTGCACTCTTATTAAAAAGGTTAAAAAAAATAGTGCACACTTGTGAACAAGTGCTACACTGGGTATTTTTACCACTATAAAATATATACAGAAAAGTGTGGCGTGGTGGCGCACTCCTTTAATCCCAGCACTCGGAAGGCAGAGGCATGTGGGTCACTGAGTTCGAGGCCAGCCTGGTCTACAAAGTGAGTTCAGGACAGCTAAGGATACACAGAGAAACCTTGTCTTGAGAAACCAAAAAACAAACAAACAAAAATGTATACAGAAAATCAGAGATGGTCTCTCTGATGTTAAAGGCTCTCTAATTGTTTAGATAATAAATATAAAATCACATTTGTCAACAGGTTGTGTCCATTTCTCTGGTGGTTTTTGACGGTATAGGAAAGATACATATGTTTCAATTATATTAGAACTGTGATTTTTGCAGGTGAGTAGTGACAATGAGGGAAGAAAAGCAGGTAGGGAGTATGTGCTAGGATGACATTAGTGATACGCCAAGATATCTAATTTTTATAAGATGAGTGAGAAAATACTTGGATATGACTGTTATGCTCATTGTTGTCTGTGGATCACTGAAGTAGAGAAAGAAAAACACACTGTGGAGGTAAGTATTGGAAAGCTGAGGTCCCAAACACAAGTACAAACCTATCTCAGCCCACTTCACTCTGGAGGCCTCTGCCTTCACTCATCATCTTTTACTGAACTATTTATGGAAACATGCAAGGTCCTGTGCCTACCAGGGATGTCCGTTACCAAAACAGAAACTCAGAGGGATTCACACTTTGTCATAACTCTTTCCTTTGGCCTGTGGTGCAGTGAATGGTTAGGGCAAATTCTAGGACCCCAAATGCCGCTTTCTAGTCCCCCGATGCGAAGATGTGACTTTTAGTATTAAAAGAAAGAAAGGGTGGGGGGGTGGGGAGGTAGGAAGGGAGGGAGGGAGGAAGGAAGGAAGGTAGGGAGGGAGGGAGGGAGGAAGGGAGGAAGGAAGGGAGGAAGAGAAACGTCCTATGAAGAAAACAGAAAGTGATAGCTAATCGTTTAGCATTGAATTTATATTGTAGAAGTCTACTGTTACCTTGAAGGCACATATGTATGTTCGGACACTCCTCAACTTCTAAAGACAACAGGCCATAGAGATGGAGTTCATGGTTACAACACAACAAGTATATGACTTCAACATCCTCCTGGGCACTGGCAGACTAAAAATGCAAACTTCTACGTCAGTTTTAAGTGAAATATGAAATGACAGTAGGCTTGGAAAATATCTAGAAATGACTGACAATGAAAGACAGTATATCTAAACTGCATGTTTCAGGAAAAATAGGAGCTGGAAATAACTTTATTGCTTGAAAACAAAAAGAAGAAATCAAATAGAAAAACAAGAAACTCTGCACCTGGAATTAGTCATTAATGAGCTACAGGTTCAGTCACAAATCTTGATCAATTTAAATAAAGTACAAATGAAATAAACAGTGGAAAGAAAAGCAAAAATAGCTGACCAAAAGAGAGAGAGAGAGAGAGAGAGAGAGAGAGAGAGAGAGAGAGAGAGAGAGAAATCATAAATGTTTGTATAGAAAAATCTCAAGAAAGCCCAAGAGCTGGTTCCATAAATTAGAATAACAGTAACGGGAAAGCTGTAGAGAACTTCAAGAACAAAAAATAAAAGGACATGGAAACAGAAGATTATAAGACCAAAACACTTGGAGCCAGTCTTGGTTAGAATTAGAATAAGTCATAGGTTATTGGTTTCAGTGTGAACTAATAAAACATTTCAAACAGAAGTCTTATACATGTGAGGGCTTTTTAGCTAGTTAGCATAAAGTTTTATTTTTAACTTGTTTCTATTTTAACCTGTATTTTATCATAAAATTCCCTGCTTGCTTAGTTTTAGAAGAGATTTTTAAGACATTCTAAACAAAGCAGTTCATATTTATCCCACAAAATCTAAAGATTCTGAATCTAAATTTCAAGACTGTGATTACTGTAATATTTGTTTTGGCTGTCAGTTGTAGAAAATTATATATACTCATTTGATATTTGTTATAGAAAGTTGAATTTACTCATAAATTCTGAAATGTCTGCCCACAGATTAAGTCCTCAAAGATCTTGTTAAAATGAAATAAAACATGTAAGTCCCCTTGGAATCAGAAAACTTGTCTGTGACAAGTGTCTTCTTCAGCTATCTATGTGTGTATACAAAATGAACATGATAGCCTGGAAAGGTGGCTTAGTGGGTAAGGTGACTGCTGCTTAGCTTGAAAACCTGAGTTTAGACCCCCATTGCCCATGGAAAAGATAACACTGGCATGGTGACACACATTTGCATGGGTGGGGCAAGGGTTACCAAGGCACATCAGTCTAGCCAAAATGGTGGGCTCTCGGTTTCCTGAGAGGCACAACTTTAAGAAGATAAGGTGGAGAGTGATAACGGGCAAACTGATATACCATGTCCTCTGGTGTCCACAGCTGCATGCGTGGGTATCATGGGCATGCATTTGCACACACACATACGTACATGCGTGCACACAATGTGATGGTGGAGTGATCTTTAAATTATGCTATATACATATAAATTTCAAAGAAAATGACTGTGAAAAAGGTTAGTAGAGTTATACCCAAGACTATGAACAGTTCTGAATTCATCACTTAGCTTAGAAGGCATATACAGATGGCAAGATTTTGTGATATATTTTATTTTGTCATATAGGAAACAGAATTTCACCAAAAACAAATATAAAATTTAAACATACCAATAATTGTGAAGAAATTAAATCATTAGTCCAGATTCTTCTCCATAAAAAAACAGTGCTCTGGAGAGTTTTAGAGTGTTCATCTTATGTACTAAAAATTATATTTCCTGTCTTATAGAAACTGTTTTAGAGTATAGATTTTTGTTTAAGGCAATCTTAGCAGTAATATAATATTGACCCAAACTGGACAATAACCATAAAACAATATAAGCTAATGTAATTTACAAACATAGGAGCAATGCTCTTAAATGTTAAATATTATAGAATATAAAAATCCATCACAACTAAGTAATATTTAACTCACATATGCAAAGATATTCAATATAAAATAAGCTAGCAATTTACCACATTAATAAAAGAAGGAAAAATCCTATAATAACCCAACAAGGTGTTATAGAATAATTCAGTGCAAATTAATACTGTGTTGATGAAAGCCAAAGGGAATCTTTACAATTTATCTGGAAATTTCTTACTAGCTCTATCTAACCACTCTCTCCAAAGGGTTAGCTTGAGCTCATTTCTCTCACTTATAGACATCTCTTCTACAGTTTTCCAACTGCCTCTTCTGTCATTGTCCTCATTCCTATGGGATATGGTCCAGCAGTGTATAAACACAATCTTCATCTTGGTCTCCCTCCCTTCCCTCCCACCTCATAGCTACAGCCTCAATTTCCTCATCTTTGTAGCAATAATCTGAAGGGAACTATTTGTACTCACTGTGTACATATTTCTCTCTCTCTCCATTCTCAAAGGGTTTTCATGCCGCCATTCTACTGAGAAGGTGATCCTGTTCATGGCCATAGATAACATGTATCTTTCTAAATAGACCACCAACAATCCAAAGAAAGGATTTCATCTAAGTCCAACCTGGTGAATTAATGAGTTTACCAAAGTTATTTATAAAAGTGTAGGTAAAGGGTTATGTATAACAATGAGTGATTTGTGGACAGTTGCCCCTCCAAAAACCCAACCCAGCATAGATGATGATTCCTGAAAGTTCCACCACAGATGAGTTTGCAACCCCATTAGTCCTTCAAACCTTTCCCATGTTGTATACTTTGGTATCCCACAAACCCTCTGGCACGATGAAGTGAAGAAAACAGGAAGCAGTAGGAATAGAGCATCATGGGAAGCCCTCACGAGCCACTCCCCTTTTACAAGGGGGTATGAGCAGCTTCATAATCATTAACAAAGACCTCAGTGTCAGCTGTGTTTCTCTCCTTATTTCTTTGGCATGACTGTAGGCCAAAGTATTCTGTGGTCAATATTAGCTGTTGTGTTTCCTGAAGGCCTATGGTCATGCCACCCTAAGAAGTAACTACACTACAACAACAGCCACTGTTTAATTGATCCATTATCTTTGATCTGATTAGAGGATTAGATAGCATTAATTACCATTTCCCTTTTATATACTCTTCGTTCAGAGTCTAAGATGGCCCTGATTTCCCTTGCTGGCTGCTCCTTTGCTCTGGCTCTTGCTATTTTCTACAACCTCTTGATTATGCTGTATCCCAGACATAGTTCTTATTCTGGTGGTTTCTTCTAGTTTGCCAATGATACCAATATCCTCAAAACTGTATCTTCAGAATGACTTCTCTTACAAATTTCCAGTTGAATAACAAAATGCCATCTCAACACCTCTTCTTGGATGTCTAATAAACATGTTGAGCTTGCCCACATCCAAAGTTGAACTCCTGGTGGTCCCCAAACTGTGTGCACCCTTTCCAGTTAGGAGAAAACAGGAGTCTTCCATCTACCTGCTCTGATCAAATGCTTCTGAATCTTGATCATTTTCTTTCTTCCCCAGACAAGCAAACAAACAAAAATGAATAAATGCCATGCCTAATCTAATAGAAATTCTGTCTACTTCAGGATGTTGATTGTTCTGAGTTGAAAGAGACTGAGAAATCCCAGAATCTAGCTGTGTCTTAGTTTGCTTCCTATTCTTATGATAAAGCCTTTGCCAAAATCAACTTGGGGAAGAAAGGGTTTATTTCCTTTCACAGATCATTCATTGAGGGAAGACAGGGCAGGGGCTCAAGCAGGGCAGGAACCTGGCAGCAGGAATGAAAGCAAAGATCACAGAGGCATGTTGTTTATTATCTTGCTCTCTATGTCTTGTTTAGCTTGCTTTCCTATAGAATCCCAGATCACCTGCCCATCAGTAGGACTTCCTGTAGTGGGATGGGCCTCCCACATCAATTGTTCATCAGGAACATGTCCCAGATTTGCCTACAGGCCAAGCTGCTGCTGGCATTTTCTCACTTTAAGTTTCTTTGTCACAGATGTTTTTAAAGTGTCAAGTTGACAAAAACTAACTCATAGAGGCCACTTCTTTCTTCACACTTTTTCCCTTGCTCCAATGTTTCCTTCTACTTGGAAAACTCATCTGCAGCCAGCTGTAAAACACAGAAGCCTCAGCTTCACTAAGGCACACCTGAGGATCTCATTTAAGATCGAAGTCAGGCCTTGGTAGACTCATTTGCTAACCCTTCTTATAATCTTTGACATGATGATAGGGGTCAGGAAAATCTGTCTGCTTTGGCATCTTGATTGTTCAGAGTTGAAAGAAATTGAGAAATCCACAGACACAGACTGTTACAATTAGTACAAAATCCTTTTGTTCTTTGTCCCCATAAATCACAAAAAGGCTTGATGCAAAAAGAGGTATTCAGAGGTATCCTTCCATACAGGAAAGAGGTGATGCCAACCAGGATCTTAGAGGGAACATCCAAATAAACAGACCTGCTAAATTGTGCCTCCCTAAGTTTGTTAGCATTAGGTCATGCCTGGTTACATTTACAAATGACTGACCAGAAAATTTAAAAGTATACGTCTCTTACTTTGAGGAGTTTTTATTTTCTAAGATTCCCATGTCATAGAAAGTATACAATAAATAAATCTGCATCCTTTCTACTGTTTTTATTTTTATAACTTTTGTTATGTTATTTCTGCCATGAATCTTGTAATGGGTGAGAAAAGGGGTTCTTTTCTCCTCTTCAATGCTGTAAGTAAAATTTATTTAGCTAGTTTAGCTTGTCTTCTGTTAGCATACAGATTGCACTAGGGAAGCAGTGTTTATTTTTTTGTATACTGCATATTTCAAGCACCTAACAGGGTCTATTATATGGTAGATTCCCAATAAATATGTGAGATATGAATTAGTGTTAAGCATTTTATACCAACGTATTTTTTATTATAATGAAAGTACAAAAGCTTGGGCAGGAGAAACTCATATGAAATTTATGATAGTAATTGCTAAGGCAAAGTAAGGAGAGAAGAGATAAAAAACAAATCATGTTGTTCCTATGTTTATAGACTGCCATAGTTATGCATGGCTGTGTAACAAGTCATTCAAAGGCTGAGTGGCTTAAAACATGCATGCATTTTGTTTGTGATAAGGTCAGTGGGCAGGCTGGGTGGTGTTTGGATAATGCAGTTCAGTCTGGCTAGCTGAGGTAAAGGTATATCCTGTTTCTCTCCTGAAAGGCATATCTTGTTTCTCTCTGTGTGCAGTACCTCATTCTTTACCTAAATTGCCCTAGTTTCCCCCATTTGGTGCTTATGGGCTCTACAGAGAGCAGTGGATGAGTCCAAGTAGACAAGTGCTTGTTTCAAGCCTTTACTTTCTCACAGCTTTCCACATTGGGAAATTCAAGCTAGCGCTAACTGAGCCAAGATTTAAAGTAGGGTGGTTCTCAGAGCTATCCAACTCTAGATGTAATGATAGGTATATGCCAGTCGGGTCAGGGTGGTGGCTGTTTTATCAGACCTAAGGACAATTCACAATGATACAAGAAGAAACCCATTAGAGAAATAGGATGTGTATACAAAGATAGATGTGAATTTAGACAATAGGACAGACAAGCATAAGTACTTAAATCTGAAGAAGAGAGTGAACTAAAGTAATTGGTAAAGAGTGTTAAAGAATTACTAATAGTCAAACAAAACAAAATGGTGTGATGCTTCTAACACGGCCATGGCATGGTGAGAATCCATGATGACAGGCAGTAGATAGCTTAGCTTCTTCCCTGTTCCTATCATGGGCATGGGCTAGCCAGAAAATAGGACAGGTCGTAGGCAACTGCTGTGTCACAAAAATATCCTTGAGAGAAAACCTTCTATCTTTTGGACAAGCTTGTTAAGACCCAGAACAGGGTACCTGAAACATTCCATGCTGTATCCCTTTAAGCTCAGGAAGTAAATATTCAAAAGTTTCAGGAAGTCCTGGAAATTAACCAGATCCTATAGACCCCTTTCCTGATGTAAATATAAGCTGTAGGGACTGCTGAGATATACTCTCACAACAAACTGAGCTGCTTAGAAGTGATGCAGACAACGCAAGCTGCCTAGATGAAGCAGAGGCCATCCAATATACCTAAGCCACCAAACAAACAAACAAAAAACAGCTGAGATCAGCTGAGCTTCCTGAAAGAGACACTGTCCCACCTGTTGAGCTGCCTGTACCTTGTGCAGTGTGTTCAAGGTTTTCAACTTTCATGAGCTGTCACCCAAGCCGAGATAGCCTTTGGAGACACAGTTGGCTTTGAGTGATTTCTGCTCCTGTAAGTAACCCCTCATTCATATTCCTGGAAATAAGCCCAACACAACTCATTAGTTCACCAAGTTGAACTTTGGTGATATTGGTGCTTTGATTTGGCTTCCTATCTGGGTCAGTAGGCTTTGCTCACACCTCCCCAGAAAAGAGTCACCTAGTTATTACCAACAACTGGTTCCTTCCAGATAGCGAATTTTCCTTGGTAGTGGAAACATAGTCCACACTGACAGCAGGAATTGGGAGTGGGGTGTGGACACCGTTACAGTATCACCTGCAGCAACCTGGGGAGGTCATTTCAGAGAGTTCCTCTGTTGAAGCCCAGAGTCTTGGCTTATGCCAAAGAAAAGAATTTATGACACAGCCTGTATGGAGCTGAGCTGTAGTTTATTAGGAAGATGTTATAGTCTACATCCATATCATCTTGAACATGCATGCTCTCATTTGATCTCAGCAACTCCGCAGAGGCAGGCCTTCGGTAGGAGGAAGACTCTTGGACACCGGTCTTAGTTTAGAGGTAGTAGAAAGTCACTCAGAGTGAGACACACAAACATGAGTGTGCACTTCTCGAGGCGGAGTCAGACTGAGTTATTTAATTTTCTTTATGATACTTACATTATTTTGGTGGGGTTTTGAAGTCAGATCTCCAACGGGTTGCTAAGAAACTAAAATGAGACTGTAGCTTGGTTCCAGAGCTGCATTCCATAGGATTACAACTGATGAGTCCACATCCTAGATCACATGGTTGCAGGGGAAGTTGGGATGTTTTTACTGTAAACAAAAGTCAAGTTTGTGAGATTCTCAGGAAATATCTGGGAAAGTAGTAAGTCTCAAAGTCTTACACACCCGGGCCATAAGCCTCCTTCATTGCTAGATCAGCATTTTTTTTTTTTTTTGAAAATATCCCTACGTAAAAGACTATTATTTTTGTGTCATCAGCCTTCACAGCAAAATTGAATTATTATGGAAACCTTGCCTCTCTTCTGGCAAGAGGCTTCAGTCAGACTTGAGAAAAATGGCTTCTCTCTCTAAAATTAATTTTCATTTTTTCTATCCTGCCTCGATATCCTACTTTTTGCTTCCTAAATCATAATCAAAGTAAAATAAGTTAACCTACAGTTAGCAAAGTACACAGTGACATAGGTCAGTGAGGGAACAATGAAAATCAGGTCAGGAAAACCTGGAGTTCACTAGGTACCTCATCTCCACCTGTGGGAGAGGGAAGCTGAACTAATTTTAAACATCCTTCAGCTTTAAGACTTTTTCAACTTACCCCAAACAAAATCTCTCCTTTTCTTCAAAATCTGAAGTGATAGAGATTTCATATCCTGCCTGGAGAGCTCATTCCTGGCATTGGACTTCTCCACCACCAGTACTTTCTTTTGTGCCTTTAGGTTGAGCCTTTATTTGTGTTGCTGCCATGTGCTAATTTCCTGTGAGGCTCTGACCTCTGCGGAGCTGGTGAACACAGCCCTCTGCTACTATTCTCTCACAGAGCAGATATAATAGGCTGCAGCCCTTCTGCGCCTTCCTCTACATCTCTCTTGAAAGACCTCAATGTCGCTGCGACATAATACTAGGATCTGACCAATAACACCAGAAGCGAAAGGAAAAAGGCATTGTCAAGTTTTGCTGGTAATTCGCACACTCATTAGCACAGATGGTTTTTACCTTGGAGTTTTCAATAGCGAAATCATGTAACAGCCTTGCTTGTTACAGTCCCTTCAGTGTCAGGTGTCCTTATTGTAACCAAGAGGCAGAGCCAGTCAGTGCGGAGATCACAGGACTAGGATCCAGAGCCTGTTTAAGTTCAAACTTCGTAGCTTATTTGTGGCATGACCTTGGACAAGTGACTCAAAAATCTCTGCCTTGCATTCTTGATTGTAGAGATAATACGACCAGCCTCTTCCCCTTTCTCAGGCTTGATGGGCAGGGTTTGATAAAAGGATGGATCTTGAAAGCCCGGTGCAAGCTTTAAGCCAATGAAGTCGCCTAGAACATCAACCTGCATCACCAGTTCTCCAGCACAAGGCAGCATAAGCAAGAAGAAAGCCCTCAAGAAGGTCTCAAAATCTCTGTTCCTGGCACATGAGTTGGGGCGAACTGCTAAAGCTTATCTATGTGCTTTTATTTGCAACTTGGAGCATGTTTCTGGTTAATTTTTTCACTATAAATAATTGTATGAACATACCATCTTAAGGTACTTTTACGAAATGGTATGGTTTTACTCAGTTAACGTGGTTAACACCTAGAAACTGAGCGTACACTCTTGGATATAGGAGAGCTAAGGATGTTTAGACAGTTTCCACTGTTACAGATCCCGACTCAAAGGATAGAGCTGAGAATTAAATTCTTAAATACTGAACAAAACACTTTCAGGGAGAGAGGCTAATGTATTTAAATGATGCTTGTTGTTTAAAGAGGAAACAAAAAAGGAATCGAAAGGGAAAATTCTTGAAATATAATATTACACTTCTGTGTCCTGTTTGCTCATCTGTTTGTACCATTTCCTCCATGTTCCAGTTAAGCAAAAAGACCTACAGTTTCTCAAATGCATATGGCCACCTCTGCTTGCTCTGGCTTTGACCCTATTGTTTCTCGTCCCTGGTGAAGCCGTCACTGTATCACGGGCAAAAGAAGTCTCAGCTGAGTCCTCCCTTTGTGTGTTTTTATTCTACATGTAATAATTGTACATATTAATGGAGCCAGTTGTGGCATTTCAGCCCATGAATATGCACTCAGTGATCATGTCAGGGTGATTAGCATTTCCCTCTTGGTATCATCTCTTTGTGCTTGGAGTCTTCATAATGCTCCTCTCCAGACCTTGATGAAGCATGTTGTAAATTGTTGTGGACTGTCTCATCTGCTCTAGTGTGGGAGCACAGATCTTTCCCTTCCTTTTTGTACTACTCGCCTTTTCCGCTCCCATCAAGACGGCAGGATGCTGGATGGATTGTCTTTTTGGTTGGGGAAGACAGGACACAGGGAATGACAACGAAGCAAATGGCCTGACCTTTAGTAAAGAAGGGGAAATGACCAGTGGGCAGATGGATGTGATCAGCAAAGGGAAGGTGGGCTATACATAAGCTACTGGCCTGTGTCCAGGTGTCTGAGGACTTGGAGGAAGGAAGAAATGATTTGCAAGGCTGCCACAATGAGCGAGGAGCATAGTGCCTGAATTAGAGGCATCTGAGGGGCAGTGAGAGAGAAAAACAGCATCCATTTAGAAGAAGAACTATGGAAGTGGTGGATTTACAGGGGATTAGAGGAAGCAGCTGACAATAACTTTTAGGACATTGGTTTACGATGCAGTCAACTTGTGCCAGTAGTTCCAAACCAGTATAGAGAGTTACAAAGAAAGGAGGACCGCAGCTGGAAGAACGACTGAGTAAATTATTTCAATAGCTGGTCTGGGTAATGCAGGCTTCTCTGGGAAACGTAGGTTTCTACAACAGACAGGCGATAGGACCATGTCAATCACTCTCCACTATCTTGATAACACCTTCATGACCCAATATGCGCAAACTGGAATTTCTCTAACACATTCAAACAAAAACTCAGATTTGAGGTCCAGGATGTTTACCTATCCACTGTGTGACATATAAGGCTTGAGGACCATTTGCCCCGTGCCTTCTGCTATGTAGAAGAGACTGTCCTGCAGTGGGAAAGAATGCAACATGCATGCAGAGAAGAGCGAGCATGCTGGGGCACCAGATTGCTGGTTTTTCCTTTGTTAATGCTCAGTCTATTTCTTGCCTCTGTAGTGCAGTAGAGCTTGCAGTAGGTTCTTCTTCTGACCTAAACAAATTCAATTTGGCTATCTTTCAATTACATCCAAAGAAGTCTCAGCACATTAGTCTAATTTATAATGAAAGAAATCATTGGCAAAATTTGCTAGTTTATTATTACCAACAAATTGCTTGTGACATGCCTCAGAAGGGATTGTGGAAGCACTAATTAGTGCAGACACTTGAGAGCTATTTGTCTCATAGAGTGGAGACCCAGTCATGGTCCTGGAGTTAGTTATACCTTTGCTTTTATTGCCCATTTTAAGGCATAGGTAGGCTCCCGAGTGAAAAAGTAACAAATCTGTTGTGCGAATCCCTTGTACTTGGTCTGAGTGTAATTGGTAGGTGTGGAGCTGGTCAAATCAGTGTTTGGACTGGGTCTTGGTCACTTCTTCAATGGGCTGCTATAGTTCAGATGATCTTGCCGAGGCTCCGACATTCTGTGTCCTTTCTGCATCCTCAGCAATGCAAGTGAGCATTCCCCATTCCATCCTTATGGGAGGCATACTTCCTGGAGTTGCATTATGGAACAATACTGAGATATTGCTATGATTTTCATATACTGTTTGGTACAGAGTGGTAGAGCCTATTGGCATTCCATCTTTGTTGTAGATTAATAACATCTGAGTACTTGTCAGTACAGTTATACAGACAGGAGTGACCTGCTGTAAAGGCAAGTATCAAGAAGAAGGGAGAGGCATTACCAGGGTCACACATAGACACTGAAGGTTTGTCTTTCCACTGTATTCCGCCCTTTGTTCTGAATAAAAAGCCCATTAAATCCATTCTCTCTGCTGCCGCACTTTGCTTAATCATAACTTACATTCTCTGAACCTCCCATATTGAAAGAAAATTAAATAACAACCTGTCTTCCCCCATAGGCGAAAGAGAGACTCAAAAGGTAATGGTGATATAGTATCGTGTTTTCATGATGGTGTCAATCTGAATATCTACACAAAACTCCGATGCATTCCTTCATGGTTTACTGCAAATGCATTCACATCTCTTTCATATTTCCAACCAGTTACCTAATAGCTTTCACACCTATTGTTGTTAATAGGAAGCAGTAGCTCCGCTTCTCAAGGCCCCTCCCTCCACTCTATCATCACCAGAAGAAGCCACATGGTCCCAAAAGGGAATTCAGGAGGTACCAGGATTTTTTTCCAACAAAGGCTAAGAAATAACAAGAATTCCCTCCCAGTCTTCTGTGTTCCTTCTGGCTACCTTATGTTGTTTCTGCTGAGTGACAAGGCTCGCCTGAGTTGGTGAGAACTTTTGTCAGTGTAAATATCTGCCAGCTCTGAAGTGAGGTGGTGTGACTGCCAGTTTATTGCTCCCTAGTTCACAGGCATATGCTCAGTCACTTTCCTTCAGTGCACACCACCACAGCAGATGCTAGGCCCAGGAGCTGGCCATAAAATCAGATCCTGACAGACACCTTTCCCTTCTCTGTGGAAGTATTCTTTTGAATCAGTATCGTGTCCTTCCTTGGCATCAAGGCAGAATCAGGCCCATTTGTTCCTTGAATGTCAAGTTTTAGCAAGCCTGTAGGTGATAGCTGCTTACCCAGTATCGTGCCTTGTTTTACCTGGGTTGTAGGAGATATTGAATAGATGTGCATACCTGGGAAGGAAGTGGGAAGAAGAAGTAGGCAGAGGGAGAGAGGCCCCAGTCTGACCCATAAACATATCTGAGTCGTAAGTGTTGGGCTACTATGTTTATGATAATGTATTTCAGCAGAAAAAAAAAAAAAAAAAAAAACAACTCACGCAGCTCCATCATCATGATGGAGGGCATTTGGGGTGTGGCTACCTAGCATCTGTTGAGCTCAGTGCTGGGCACTCAGTTGTGTTCTAAAAGACTTCTGGCCAACAACTCTTCTCAACTGTTATTCACAGATTCACAGTAAGTTACGCTGAGAATAAAACAAGTATTTGCCATTCCCAAAGGAAGCCACTGAGATAAGGCTCTTCTAACTCAAGACACTGGCCTTTCTGACATAAATGCCATGCTCGCTGTCTCTTGTCTCTGCCTGGAAGGGATTCTTTCAAAACTCTCTGTGACAATAGTTGTTCATCTACAGAAAGGGAGTTTGGAATTTTGGCTACATGGATGGACCTGGTGGATAGATTTGGTTTCCTATAATAAGTCCCAGTCTCTAGTTGACTTTATTCACAGTGTGGATATTAAACCAGCATCTGTTCACTATGTGGTACAAGGAAACATTCACATTTATATTTTAAGAGCCCATAAAACAAAACAAAAAAAATGCAGCCAACATGTAGTGCTCCACAAAATCTCCTGCAAAAACATGGTGCTACCACTGTAGACCAGTGTATGCGTATCATTATCATATTTCTTTTTTGCCAGTTGGTCAACATCCTTCATGACCCATCCAGGGACTCGTTCATACCGGGAAAATTATACTTGAATGCCACAATGGAGATTCTACACTATGCCTTTCTGGTTTACTGTCATC
Source organism: Acomys russatus (assembly GCF_903995435.1). Taxonomy (NCBI): domain Eukaryota; kingdom Metazoa; phylum Chordata; class Mammalia; order Rodentia; family Muridae; genus Acomys; species Acomys russatus. The sequence continues at coordinate 22,674,771 of NC_067150.1, forward strand.
CTCTCAAGAAGACATTTGCTTTGCAGTCATAGAATACATTCTCCCAATATTTCTGTCTTGTCACAGATGGTCTATTGTGGTGACTAAACAACAGTCCAACTATTCCTAAGGAATTCTGGGTTTTCACACAAGGACTTGTTATTATAAACCCTTAGTTGGCAAAAGAGTCTTTGCAGGTGTGATTAATTTTAAAATACTGAGTTTGGGAAGGATTATGGAGTATTTTAGTATTGTGTAGTTTTTCATGATGAGATATGAATAGGTGATTGTTCAGCCTGGGTAAGGCAATGGTGGCATACCAAAGGAACAATTGTATTCAAGCCTTGCTTGATGAACAAAGGAGTTACTTAGAGGAGCACAGGTGAAGTGTTGCTTACATGAACATAGGTGATTCAGACAGCTGCATCATTGAAAATCCCCCCTCAACATAAGACATTGCTCACAAAAGGTAAACCATTAGAGCTCCCATGCATAGTTCAGGCTGCACCATTGGAAAGTCTCCTCTCTTCCAGCACTCATTTGTTGTTAATATAATAAGGGAGGGAATCTCAGGGGTCTTATACTCAGGCTTCTGAGTTTCTTCCCCTCAGCAAAAATGTTTGGGTTTCATGGAAATAGCTACCCATTGCTCCATCCACTTCTTCCACTCTTAGATTTCCTTTTGCGCCTTCTTCCACATTCATTGGTCCTTAAGCCTTGGAGGGGTTATATAGGCATCTGATAATTTCCTTCCAATTCTGGTTGAGTATTGAGCAGATTTACCATAGTAACAGTCAGTTATTCTCAGCAACTTTACACGTTATGTCTCTGTAGTAAGCAATGCTCATAACACACAAAATAAGGAGTTTCCTTTACAAACAAAACTGGCAGCAGCAGTAATCCATGACAATAAACAGATGTTTAGAAACCAAATTACATGCATTTAAGAAAACACTCTCCATAGCCTTTCTACTTGGGCCTATGACCTTCACAGCCATAACTCTATCCCATGGTTTTGGTACCAGCTACAGAATTTTGGTTTCATCCATGACAGACAAACCACTATTGCATCAATAGGTGTGTCTCTTGTGCATGTTGATAGTATGATATTCAGATTGTATAGCCTAACAGGACTACAACAACTCTCTATCAGCCTGAATAGCATTATGAAAGATAGTCAGTAAGGAAGGAGCTTTTATTTTAATCCCAGCTTGAGTTTTACCACGTTCTGCAGCTAAAGCATGCAGTGCCATCTGCAACAGGAATTTACTAACCCATTTAATTTAGACATTCAATAAACCATAGTAACATGAGTCTTGGGTGTATGCAAGTCCTCCCTGTCCAAGAATTTATAGTGAGATAGCCCACCACTGGCAATGTGATTTTTTTAATCAACAACTTTAAGTCTCTTGGGAGTTCCCCTTTCTATGTAGAGTGCTTATTAAAGTTACACTCTTTAAATGCTGTTTTTTCCCATTCTCCCTAAGTGTTACAGTCATATATTTAAACCATTTTGCCAAGAGTGAGGAGGCTATCTGAAGGTCCACAGCCATCTTGTGATGGCCCTTGGTGATGGGATTCAACACCTAAAGGAAAGGTTAGCAAAGTCTGCTGCAGCAGGAAGAGATCCTCTCATTATCTGTTGTTTCCTCAAAGGGCCAGCAGGTACCCCAGCATGAAGGGGAGGAACTAACTCGCTTAGCTCTGTATTATTCGTGGCCATTCTTTGCAAAACATGTCTTCTCCATATCTCGGTGCAGTTTCATGGGGTTTCTGTGTACCACACTATACCTGATAGGCTCAGCAGTCAGTTTGCCCTGCTCAGCTAGGTGTGGGAGAGAGGAGAGCAAGACCACCTGTGCCTAGGGCTGGAGCTAGCTCTTGGTTCTGACAGACTGTGAGCTGAAGTTGAGGCTGCTGCTTTTTCTTCAGCCACACTTGGCTACTGGGAGGAACGTCCCGCTGGGCAAGAAATCTCCACTTCAGCACACTTTAACACAAGGAATAAAAGTACACAGTATACTAGGAGGTTAACTGTCCAGCCACAGGCAAGCTTAATCTTTTTCACCTGGTCTGCCCTGTCTCCCGCTCTTCCTCTTACCTCTCTGGTGAACCCCTATCTGCCTTTAAAGCCTTTCAAAAGCTTACTAGTATGCTTGGCTTCCAGTCAACTTTTCCCCTTAGGACCTCCAGTTTGGTATAAATCTTGGCCACATTTGCTTTCTAGTGACTAAAGCAACTCCCATTGTCTACCTTCTCTTTTTCCATATCTTGCATGTTTTTAACACATCACGAATCCAATTTATATGCTGGTCTAAATCATTCATACCCCTGAAAGTCTCTCCCCCCTCAGCAAGATTGTATGGCATCATGGGACACAGTAAAGCAACTAAAACTCCATTCTTGTCTCAAGGTCACTGACAAATTAACTTCTTTAATTGTTCTGTGAACAAACTCTCATCGGGCCTGGTGAACTGGGCACCAAACAGTACCTCAGTAACATCTGTCCTTCACCTATTGTCCTTTCAGTCCCTGATGCTCATGGGTACTTGAGTTGATGACAAGCAAGTGTCCCTAATGACTAATTTGAGTCCATCCATGAAAGCTGATTTCCTTTGTATTGCCCCAGGTTGTGCAGTCTTTGTCTTAAGAAAGGTTGGCTTACTCTGTTCCTTAGTTTCCCCACTTCCACAGCACTCGGGTTTATCCTTTTTGTCCCCATGTCCCACAGCCTCCCAAGTCAGGCTTTGAAGGAGCTTCCCTTTCTTGTTTAAAAGTCTTTGGAAGTTTAAGAAGTTCACGGGCAGAGGGCTTTTTTGTAACTATAGTTTCCTGATCAGGACCATTATTAATAATAGACTGCATTCTGAATCATAGACTGTTCCTTCCTCTGTATTTAAGGCTGGACCTAAGTGGTGTCTTCTATCACTCCTGCCTCTCTCTCCTTCTCTGCTAAATATTCAATTCTTCCCCTGGGGTCAACATTTCTGGATCTCAAGACAGGCTCTTTAGCACAAATCTAATTTATACTCTCTTTCTTTTATGTCCCACCAGGTGTGAGAGTGCTGTCTCATCACACACACACACACACACACACACACACACACACACACACACACACGACACCATCTATTTCTAGAAAATCAGAGGCTAGTGTCAAGGATAGCATCTGCATATCTTTCTCCATTGTAATTCTTCTCTTATGTGGGCAAGTTAATTTTGGAAAAAGAACATGGCCTCAGATGAATGTTTTGTCATCTACAGCGAAATATATACAGTTGCTGTCCCATCCATGATATTTTCAGAGAGTGCACCACATTCTCCAGTACATCTTGTTTTGAAGCATCTCTCTATTAGCAAGGCAAATGACATCCATAAAGGAGGCACAATACCCAGTACTGTGTAGAAGAGGGCCACTATGGACTTGGACCCAAGTGTCCTCCACCCTTAGATGTCACAGCCTTTGTTGCATACCTTACCAGTCACAGCAGGTATATGCAGCTGCCTTTATAGTAAGGAGGAACACCACTCTGTACCACATGCATCAAGGTACTATATTGAGATTGTCCCCATGGACACACCAAATTCAGATGAATCAGCTTCATTTTAATATCTTAACCCTGACCACAGTGCCAACGTCACTGCTACCCAAGTGATTTTGGCTTCTTCATACGCCAATTACGTTGCATCATTTTTCCCGAGAAAACATTAAAAAATATTTTATCTCAGAAAGGCCGAAGGCAATAATCTAGAGAAATGAGTCCTCTCAAGTCCAGTTTTGCAATCCAACACATTTACTGGGGCTATTTACAGGAGTGGGGGTGATGACGTATACAGGTAAACCACTGGAGTCTCCGGTGCAGGCCTCAGGTGGCTCCACCAAAAGCCACGCCCCCTAGCAATTGTTTATTGTTTACCTAGCGATCCAGAGGAGTCTCAGGAGTCATGTAAGTTTCAAGAGTTTCATGAACTTATGAACCTCTCTCATTCTTCCAGGAGGGGATACTTCAAGTCAGAGAACATAGCTGCAAACCCTTGACTGGGCACAATGTAACCCCAAATTACCTGTAATGTGGAGTTGAAGGGTCAGAGTCTCAGAAGCAGATGTGACAAAGGAAAAAAGAAAAGGAGAGCCAGAGAGCTGGAGAGGCTTCTTTGATGGCTTTGCAGAAGGAGGGTGGGGCTACAAGCAAAGGCACAGCACTGCATGCAGAAGCCTCAAAAAGGTGGAGGAAGTGGCAGCTCTTTTCTCAGTTTTCCTTCCCCCTGCCATGGGAGGCGGGACCCACTGCCAAGGGCCCTCTGCATGTTCCCTTCTCTTTGAATTGTAATCTTTTTTGTTTGTTTGTTTTGTTTTGTTTTGTTTTTTGTTTTTCGAGACAGTCTCTCTGTGTTAGCCTTGGCTGTCCTTGACTCAATTTAGACCAGGCTGGCCTCGAACTCACAACGATCCACCTGCCTCTGCCTCTTGAGTGCTGGTATTAAATCTTCCTGACTCCAGTTTGTAGATTTTTACCACCACCCTAGATCTGAAAGGACCGGAGTGTTCAAGCAGTTATTTTAGCATTTCCCAGCTCCTATGCCTGAACTGATTTGAGTACTTTTTTCCCTTGCCTCCTGTGCCCCGCCCCCCCCCCCCCCCCACACTGTGTCATCCCACCCCACCCCTCTCCTCCTGCCTTCTAGCACCCCTGGATGAATGGGCTTTGTAATTTTAACTGTTGTGTTTTGTGGAGTTGTTGCTACTGTTTTTCTGTAAAGCACACACACTGGATGTGGGGGTAAAGGAGTGTTCCAGGTTCTCTAGGTCACCCCCTCTACAGCCATCACTGTCCTGTTTCCTTATAACTCAGGTTAGCTTTGGGTCTCTCTTGCTCTGCTGCACAAAAGGGAAGAAAGAAAAGAGCCTGAAGAGATGGGGCAGATAGACCTCAGCCACAATGGCTGGGTTCTGAGGACTCATTTTCTTTCTTCCCCTTGAAGGGGAAACAGCGTTTCTTCCATCAGTACATTCAAAGTCCCGCAGCTAAGGGGTGGTGCCAGCTCTGGACAAGTGCCACTGTGTCATAGAATGCTCAGAGGATCTGAACTTCTTAACTCTGAAGATGAAACTCACTGTTGACTGGTATTTTAAGGAATACTGATGCTTCATATAGTAACTGAAGGGGTGAACATGTTAAACTATCTACCTGTGATTGGTGATGTTTTCCTGTCATTTTAGGAGTCAAAATATGGGGTGGGGGCAGATTTAAAACAACAACAACAAAAACATGTGCAATTTAAAAAACTTCATAATTAGATGTGAGCTGGTTTCCCATTTTAAAAACAGAAAGATAGCCTGTGTAATAGTTCATCTTGATTATTAACAGAAGGGATCTGCAATGACCTGGGAGACAAGCCTCTAAGCCTGTTTGCAGATGTGTCTAGTGAGGTTTAACTGCCCAGGGTCTGGGCAGCACCAAGCTATGTATAGACATAATACAGAGCACCTGCATTAACTTCTCTCTGACTCTTGATTGTCAGCTGCCTCATGCTTTTGCCAGAATGTTTTCCATGCCCTTATAGACTGTACTACCTCAAACTATGGGCAGAAGTAACTCTTCCTTCTGTCCTTCAGTTGCTTTGGGTGGGTATTTTGTTACATCAAAATAATAAATAAACAAACAAACTAACTAACTAACTAACTAACTAACTAACTAACTAACTCATAAAAGCAAATTAAGGTTCCCCCACACACACACACACACAGAGCCTGCAAAGGAATACAACCATGCTCTGAGTACTGTGTGGTACAGGGAAGGAGCCTTAGGATTTCTGCTTTCTAGAACTGTGGATTGTGTTAAGTCACTATGCAAAGGTATGTTGTTACAGCAGTAATGGAGGGCCAATACACTTGTCTTACTCAAAGCAGCATTCACACTTAGTCTGGGGGCTCCTAGACATGCTCTTTTGAGAGGTGAATGAAGCTCTTTGATTTGTTTCTGTGGCATTCACTCTAGAATGCTCCCTCAGAGGCACGGCTGCTGGCTCCTGCAATGCTGTGCTCTTGTTCGATCTACTGCTGCTGAGCCTGTTGTTCGCTCAGCACTACGAGAAGGTGTTTGCCTGGGCTGACTTATGGTCAGGGATCCTATGAGAACAATGCTGGTTTAATGGACCCCCGAGTCCACGTGTAGAGAATCCTGTGTAGAAGACAAGTCTAGCCACTGGTCTCACACAAGCCTCCTTCTGTGGGCTAGCCTGAGAGCTCTGTGTTATCTGCTGCCAACCTGTCCCCTGAGCCCAGAGCTGACCTACCCTGTTTAGGACCCAAGTGTGTGCTGACTTTCTGTCATCTCCATGACTGTCATTCTCATTTATCTATTCCAGAATCAACTTTACGCAACAGTCAACACTGAGGTCCCAATGGAACCTCTCAGAATGACATTTCAGGGCAAGGATGTACTAACATCCACATGTTTCCAAAATCATTTTGTGTCCCTTTCTATCGCACCTACTGCTGTGGTTCCTCTAATATCCACCAATACGGAGCAGGAGGCTTCGCTAGGCCGTGCTCGATGATAAAGGAAACAGGTGTGAAAGTTCCTGCGGCTTCCACACGCTAAGCTCAACAGCCCTTAACCTGTTGGCAGCAGAGACTGAGGCATTAGCATATCTGAGGTCACATGTTGGTGACCTTTTCCTGTAGAGTCTTGTAGCCTTTTGAAACTATCATCTTCTTTTGCCTCAGGGACACACTACACTTGTAACAGATAAGTAGCTTGTGAGAGTCATCGCTTAAGACTGTTCTGAGGAATCGTTATTGGCCTTAGTAAAGTCTCTGGTGGCCAGTGTTCTTGGAACAGTATTCTGGCTTCCCCGCCCACTACGTGGCCTGCACTGAAGGGTCCATGTAGTGTAGACTCAGCCTGATGGTATCTTAGTCTTTCATACAAAGTCTTGTCTAATTTTAGAGACGAGGTGACCACAGAGGCCACGTGGAGATTGTCTTCCTGTTCCTTTTCTGATCTAATGCTTCAGAGACATTTATAAATATTTCTCAATCCTGGAGAGCTCATTTAAAACAATCATATAGGTCTTGCTCTCTGCCTGATGTAGCTGGTTTTTAATAGGCCCCTCTCAGGCACTAATTCCAACATCAGTGTGGTTCCAACAAGCCGTCCCTCCTTTTGGTGTGATATGCTGAAGTCCAGCAAGGGAAGGTAACTATAAAGAAGACACACTGGTTCATTTGCCTACAGTGCTGAAATGTATTTCTAACTCAGGTGTAAAAGTAGCTCTTACTTAGGTGGATTGCTATATAGCTTCTCCTGAGACTTGAGACCAGTCAGCAATGGTCATAGGGCCCTATGAGATTTGTGGCAAGAACATCGCTGTTCTTGGCTCCAAACTGAGTGACTTGGGTGTGTCTCCTAACTACAGCGCCCTGGTTTGCTTGCTTGTACCTTTCTGCTCATATGTCATCCTAGACTGTGACTTTTAACGCTCTTTTAATGTGGATTTCGTGATGAGGCTGATGACCAATGTTCTAAGGTGAGGCACTGTGCTATTTTTCACTGACGTGTGTTCTCAGTGGCAAGACTGGAATTCTGACTGGGCTGTCTTTAAGATGAGGTGACCCTAATGTCCCAAAGGAAACAATAAAAGAGACCTCGTATGTTCTGGGGTGTGAAACAAGCCCTCTTTTCTGGGACATGCTGGCCATGTGAGGGTGGAGAGGGACAGGATTCTAGTCAGCAGCTGTGGGCACTGGAATCTGCCAGCTGCAGTGTCATCTGCAAAGTGGGGCCCTTGTAGCACTGAGGAGGCTTTCAGGCCTTGGGGACAAAAGCAAGGGCTTCATCAGAGGGCGAGGAGCATCTTAGAAGCCCATCGTACGTACCTGAGCCCTTCTCTGAGCGATACATAGGAACAAGATGCCACTCCCCACCCCTATTCTAGTCCTTGATGTTGAGAATCATTCCAAATCCGCTCAAACCATCCTCTGCTCACATTTGAGCCTACTGATGCCAGGCATTTGAGCTACATCTGGCTTTAGAGTCTAAAGCAGTTCTCAACCTGTGGATCACGACCCCTTTTGGGGGGTGGGGGTCTAATGGCCCTTTCACAGGGGCCGCATATCAGATATCCTGTATATTATATGTTTATATTATGATTCATAAGAGTAGCTTTATTACAGATATGAAGTAGCAGCAGAATAATTTTATGGTTGGTGGGTCATCACAAAATGATGACATGATGAGATGTTTTATAGGGCCACTAGGAAGGTTGAGAATCACTGCTTAGACAGAGTTACTACATGGGGAGGTGGGCTGCTCAGAGCACTGGCCTTCTTGCAGCTCTGAGGTATTAGGCCTGGGATCTTGACTCCCATTCCTTCGACTCTCCATTTGGCTGGAAGGTTCACTTACCACGTGAGTTTCATAGGAATTATCCTGGATGTTGTGATTGGATACTTCACAATTAGTGGAGCATTGCTAGATAGCCTGCATCCAAAGAGGCCACAGCACACCATAGCGGCACTGACTTGCCTCCATGACCACAGCAATATTATGGTTGCTTTCGGCCTGTCGGTGCCAACATGACATGATGCTGTTAGGATACACTTGGTTTTCTAGAGCCAGGTACATGGTGAACACCTTAAAGGAAGCTTCAACGAATGTGTCTCTTCTTCAAAAGACAGTGGTGCATGCCTCGTGAGAGATGCTAGGATGTTCTGAACCATGCCGTTTGATCCCTCTCCTGATTCCGTATAGTTTTACACGCCCAACTTGAGGTTTTTCTGTCATGGTATCCTTTTGCTCTTGTTCTGAGGCAGCTTCTCACAATGTAGCCCAAGCTGGACTGGAACACACTGTCTTCCTGCCTTAGCCTGCAGAGTGCTAGTAATTTAGGCATGAGCCATCGCACCCAGCTCTTTTATCTGAGCTCCAGTCAAGTGCCCTAGTCCTATGCAGAGGCACAACATGGGTTTATCAGGTGTCAACCTTTCTCATTCTTTATTCACTTTTGCCTGATTACCCTGGTTCATTCTTAACAACTCCATATTAATATTCTTTACCATAGGAAGCCTTTTCTAGGAACAGGAGCCATTAGGTCCTCATGATGTGTGTGCGTGAGTGCACGTGTGTGTGCATGCATGCATGAGTTTGGTACTTCCCACTGTGGTTTTCCTATGTGGCAATTCTTATTGCTTATCAGAGGCCACACACTGCTCAAAGTGTTTAAGCTTTAAGTTCCTTGACTTGAGATGGGATCACACCTTAATAAACTCATCATAAGTTGAAAATATCCTAAATCAGAAAAGCATTTAATCCATGGAGCTCACTGACATGGCTTAGCAGCCGCTGGCCCTGTACAGTATTGAGGTTGTTTCCTCCAGCAGTTCTGTGGCTGATTAGGAGCTGTGGTTCTCTATTGCTACCTAGAATCCCATACTGCATATGTCACTAACACAGAATTCAAAGTATGAATTGGCTGCTGTTTGTTTTCATACTATTATGAAATCAAAATAAATAAAGAAATAAAAATCACTACGGGACTAGCCATACTTACTTAATCCTAGTAAAAGCCTATGTCATGAGTGTTCCAGTATGGTCAGAAAATTAACTTGCTTCTGTGGACATGCAACTATTATGAAGAATGGCAGAAGCTGTCTTGTTCACCAAGGAAGCTTTTAGAATATATAATAATAGGTGCACTCAATGGGAACGAAGGACTGAATAACAAAGTGTGGTAGTTCTGGAACTTTCACCCTTTTATCATGAGGTGTTTCCCATGGGCCAGATGAGTGTCAATCCATTTACTCAAAGTGAGTGCCCAGCCCTATCCCTTCAAGTAGTAAATGAATGACTGCCCCAGAAAGCATGGGAGAGGCATCTACTTTGCTTCTCACCTCTAGAAGGGAAGACGGCTGTCCTTCAGCTCTTTGTCATAATTCCTGATTTGGTTTGTGTTTGTTTTAAATGTGTGGTCCTCTGTCTGGCATGTAAGTGTCCTTTGCCCCTGTGTGGGCAGTATCACATGAAGCTCTAGCAGGAGAGATTAGTCTCACACAGGAGGAAGAAAGCACCTTCATACTATCAGGGATATTTGAGGCTCTCAGGACCCTCCAGGACACCAGAACACAGATATGCATGGGGATAATGCCACATTTTAGCCCTGTGCTGGTCAGAGACAAGGAGTTGATCTAAATGACCTCTGAAAGTCCCCTTGGGCCAGTCTACTATAGTAGAGCAAATCCACTCTATTATCTTGCATGTGTAGGAAACACCTGAGTGATCACATTGAGCCTGAAGCCTCCCATGGGCATGGAACTATTAATAGACATTCATTAAATGGCAAAAGCACGCTAGACTTTGTATGAAAACAAAGAATTAGATAAGGTCTTTGCTGGAACCTAGGCTCTTCCCAGGGAGCACAGAAACTAAATTCATTGAGTTGACGGGGGGAAAAAAATCACAGGTAAAGAGCACAAATGTAATCAGGGTTCTGACCCCTTTGAAAGAATTTCTTACATATTTCTTTTATATGCCACGGTTTATATATAGTGTGTGACATTCACCGTCTTGAAAGGATTTGTAAGCTGTTGCCCCCAGACCTTTACAGACAGGAAAATTACATCGGGCCATTTCATATGACCTTCGTGAGCTGTGGCTTCTTTAGTTTTAAAAGCAGACAGGAATAGTTAACAGGAAAGGACAAATGGGACATCGCCCACCTGTGCCAGGTGCGCACCTCGGGTGGGATCACATATTGAAATGATTCTGCATGTGTCCCCTGACAGTCCTTGTCCTATATAGATACTCTGCTACCTCCCCCTTACCTCCTTACCACAAGTCACCTAGGTTTGTGCTGGTAAGGGCCTTTGAGGAAGCAAGAGACATGTGCCAAAGGCTCTTCGAGATTTGTGTGTGTGCGTCCAGGAGATGTGAACTGTTCAGGCAGAGAGAGAGAGAGAGAGAGAGAGAGAGAGAGAGAGAGAGAGAGAGAGAAGAAGAAGAAGAAGAAAAGAAGAGAAGAAATAAGAGAGGAAAGAGGAGAGAGGAGAGAGGAGAGAGGCGAGAGAGACTCAGGACAGCAGGAGCGGGGAACTGAACCTGTCTATATCTGTGGCTTTGGAAGGTCAACTGATTACAGCTAAGATCTTTGTAGAAGTACATGGCCCCTGTGGATAACTTTAGCTCTGTGAGGGAGACGGCTCAGGGAACAGAGAGCATACACTCTCTCTCCTGCCCATTTTGATTTCCAGCCAGTGTTCCCTATAGAAGCAGGTTTCAGCCAGGAAGTAGGCAAGAAAAAGCCTGGTAGAGGCTGCCAGTCACCAGGCAAGTCTTGTGGTAAAGAGCTGGATGGAAAAAGACAGAGGTGATTTTACCAGACAAAGAGGAAGACACTCGGGGCTGGAGAGATGGCACAGTGCTTAAGAGCACTGCTTGCTCTTCCAAAGGTCCTGAGTTCAATTTCCAGCAACCACATGATGGCTCACAACCATCTACAATGAGATATGGTGTCCTCTTCTGGCCTGCAGGTGTTACATGTAGGCAGAACATTGTATAATAAATAAATAAATCTTAAAAAATAAATAAATAAAAAATAAAAAAGAAAGGGAGACACTCAATGGCCCACAATTGACTCTCGATACAGGAGCATTTGCCAGGCCTTTTCATGCACGGTTATAGTCTCTCCTGGCCTGTGTTTACCCTATAGCTAGAAAGCATTTGTTTGACCCCCTGCCCCTGGCTTGTTCAAGTACTAGGTCTTAGAACAAAAGTTTTGACCCCACGTTGGGTTCATTTCCATTGGAGATGTCTCTTCTTCCTCCAGTACTTCCCACAGGGAAAGGGTGTCAAAGCATGTCCTCAGAGGCGGTCAGCACTAGGCCTCTCCGCTACAGAATGTAAGTCTTCAAGTGAAGGACACACAGAACTGTGCCCTACCTGAGTTCCAGGCCAGCTGCTAGGTAGGGTGGCTTCCTACCCAGTATTTGTAGTTCAAGATTTCAGCTGTGGCACTGGCCTGCAGAATTCCTTATCTAGGGTCTCTGCTAACAGGTGCTGGAAGCAGGTAGAATTTGAGTAGGACTGGCTCTCACTGTCTCTTAGAGTATCTTCTCTGCTCATTTCCACGTAGAAAGCCTTGCGCGGCTTTCCCTGCTGACAGCCTACCTTCTTGCTGCCCAACACTTCTCGCCTTGTTTCCTACTGCATTACATTTGGATGCTTTGGTGGCCTCTCCACCTCTCTCAGCATCCTTAGAATACGTGCGGCACCATTTGCCACATCCTCGTGCTCCGTTGTCTTTAAAAAAAAAAAAAAGTCTGCCTTTGAAAGGTTAGTGTAAGAAAAGAGGTACCCACAGGCAAAAGAGGAGACCCTGAAAAGTCTCCAAAGTCTCTTACCATACCTGTCACTGTCACAGTGCTGAGCCTACTGTCAATCACCCAAAGGAAGTTGTGGCTTCTGGTTGGTTGTTTCGTGTGCCTCTAGTTCAAATCAACCTGAATCCTGCATCATACTGAGCTCTCCTATCAAATGGGGTCTATAGATCCCCTTGACAGGGACAAACTATTTCCTCTCCTTGGACTGGGTGAGAACAGTGGGGTAGAAAGGTGTGGCTGCTGTGTCCATAAGCCATGTGCCAGGTTTCAGGAGATGATGGTGCTGACACAGAAGAGCCACTGAGAACGTTCTCATAGCTCAAGACACAGAGAACACTCACGGGCATTGGTAGTTTGCCGTACTCCCCCACCTACCCACCACTGACTGGAAAATGCATTGAAGTATGGTTGTTGCTCATTGCCTTTTCCATGTAAGAACTGTAACCTGAGCAGAAGCAGCTGGAAGCCAGAGGACCTCTCATGTCAATTTCAGTTTAACCAGGTGCTGTTTTTCCTCTGTCAGTTGCCTCTCCGAGACTTCCCTTGCTTAGCAACAACCTCTGTTTTCACAGCAGCTACTGCCAAGCCTTAGCAGCAACTCTGGAGCTTCCAGCCTGGCTGGAGTCCTGGTGGACTTAAGTGGAATTGAGGGGGAAAACCCCCAAGGGCTGGAAACTCCCGAAGATTCTTCAGCCTGTGGCATTAGGGCTATGTTTAAGGACTGGACCACTAATGCTCTTAAACTTAAAGGGCCGGTGCCCACATTGTATCAGTGGGTCTTCGGTATCTGATACTGTTCAGAAGAGCAAGGATAACCACAGATGTATTCAAGGATATTCGTGTAGCGCGAGCACTATCCGGTCAATCAGGAAGTGTTAGGAAATTCATCTCCAGGAGTAGCAAATCTTTGAAGATGCTTTCAGGTCACTGGAAGGTAAGAAGCAGTCAGGGCATAGCCTGTGCACTACATCACCTCTTAGGTTTTGTTCCCTGGAGATCAACACGATTGTTTTCAGAATTTCCCAAAGCGAAAGGTCTCCAGAACCCTCCCAGTGAGCATGGCATATCAGGTTGACAGGCAGTGTCCAGAGTCACACGGTGAGTGAATTTCAGCGTCTGCGTTATTATAAGAGCTGCAGGGACCCAGCCTAAGCCATGATATCTCTGCAAGCTACAGTTCCTACAGTGCACTCCTAGCATATACCTGAGTTAATGGCAAACCATACAGATGTGCACTGAGCTTCACCTGATTGCATAAGGCTAAGGCAAAAAAATTCAGTCAGCACCAGTGTATACTGGATTACTCAACCTTCCAGATACTGAAGCATATATATAGAATATGTGCATGTGTGTGGCACTTGTGAAAATTCACAATGGTGTGCCACAAGGCCGCAGACTTCCTCTATATGTTTCATTGATTTTCTTGTCTATACTTTGGTCTTTATCTACCAGAGCGGTAGATATCTATCTATCAGTGATATCTGCTATATGACGTCAGACTTGCCACTACTACCTTGGTAAGGACCTCCCAGATTTCCCGAGATTCTTGCATGACTCTGAACTTTTCTGAAGTTGGCATTCAGAGCCCAGAGAGTATGCAGGATGCAGAGAGAAATACATTTAAGACGTGGACAGTGGACGTGACTGGAGACTCTTAAGCCAGATAAAATGAGAAGGAATATGGTATAGTACTTAATAAACTGCAAAGACAGAAAATGTAAAATTGAAAACTGTTATTAGGGCACAGTCATACAAGCAGGTGTTCTTCTTTTACTGGCGGTGATGCTGAGAACCCCTAAATGTCCAATTCCAAGTCATCCATGCATGGAATAAGTAAAATACTTACAGCAAGGCCAGTGGCTTATCTCCCCGGTAGAGACTTTTTGCTTCTCTAACACGAGGAAACATTGAACTCTGTTCAAAGAACACGACTCACAGAAAAGAATAATAAGGATGACAAAAGTTAGGAATATCTAGTTTTAATTTTAAGTGATAAAAGTGGGATAAATTGAACACCTTAAAATATCTCACAAGAAGGTTTGGAACAAATATTTTACGGACAGAATTTTTCATAATTACCAACCGATGTTAAATAAAGGAGCACAGGTTACCTAAATGCAATTCACCCACTTTCTTTTTGTTATTCAAGTTAAAATAAAATTAATTACAGTGTTCAATGATGATGACCACACAACTGGTTGTTACTTTGCAATTCACAGTTCCATGGTGCTCTGTGTATTAAGGTTATGTTGTTCTCTTGGACATAAAGCTTAAAGCAGAGATGTCCAAAGTGGTTCTTCTGATCTATCCCCACCTACCCACTCAACAAAAAACAGGCCTTACCAGTTGTAAGATGAGGGCAAAGTGCTGCCAATTAAACCATAGCATCCTGATGATTAGGAAACCCATCTGAAGATTCAAAGACTTTTAAGGTATCGGCTCTGGACACCCCAAGGCTAAATTCTCATCACCAAGGAGATTTATTTGCCCCAGCAGGACAGAGGGTAGGGATTAAGAAACAAAAACAGGAGGTAGAGGATGATGATGGAGAGTGGGAAGGGAATGAGAGAAAAGGACCAGGGATATTTGTCCTGGTCCCTCTCTGGATAGAGAGGAGACAGATGTGGCCATAGGAAAATGGTGGCTTATAAAGTTGAGAGGGAAAACCCATGTTAGGGTGAGGTGTTTAATTTTGACTGGTCATGTTGATTAGGTGAGCCAAAGGGCGTTTTGATTGAAGTGGCCAAATAAGAGCGTAAACTTCGGAGGATAGCTTTAGGAATGGAATCTAACAGTTGTTAGCAAGGCCTGGGAGAAAGGCAAGGCCTGCCAGAGCCATGCTCACTATGCGTCCGCTGACCAGGTCCTGTCAGGGTCTTCACCTCTAGAGATTTGCACATGTACTTACACCTGACTTTCCTCACGTGCACATTAGAACCAGAGAAGCAGCAACGCCAAATGAGTTGTCGCTTTCAGTTTATTAAAGACAGCGGTGTGTCCTAAAGTGGTGTGGCTTGTTTTTGGTTTGCTTTGTTCAGTTTTAATATCACCACAGCCTTGTTGTGTTTAGGAACAGTGATGGCAGGAAGTTGTGGACTAGGTAAGGCTAGTATAGGTAGTGAATGCAGTAGCACAGCCAGCATGAAGGAGGCAGTGAAGTCAAAGGAAACTGAGTGTGTATGAGATACAGGTGAGAAATGACAGCATTTTTCTGATGGATGGTGGATACTTATTGAAGGAGATGTTAAGGGTGAATTGGGGATTCGTTTATGAAGGTAAAGAATGTTAGAATTGCATGTTCTCTTTGCAATTTACATTGTCTCATTTTCTAGTGCTAAGAGTTGCCCTGAAGGCCTTACACAGCATGCGTCATACCAGGGAGGTACACTCCTTGATCCTGGGTTTATTTACATAGGGAGAACAGGAGAGGAACTTGTTTTACGAATACACAGCACCACTCTGAAGATGCTTGTTTAATAGGTATCTCCTCCAGTGAACCCAAACTACTACACTAAGTCTTAAAGTTAGCCTAAAACGTGAATTTCCAGAGATCTCTACATAAAAGAAGTCCACCAGTATATGATTGTATGTTTCAGATCAATAGTAGTGGTACTGGTTTAGAATGCATTTATATGTTGGAAATTTCCCTGCCCACAAAAGAGGCAATAAACAGTTAAGATGAAATTCAGAGGGAGGTAAAAGTCAAGGAAAAAGATTTGGCTAGGTTAGTTACTTTTTCCACTTCAGGGTCTTGGTGTTGTGGTTGCGAAGTCATTAGCTCCCCAATGTCCTGGTATAGTTACCTTATCTTCATCCTTGCTCGGGCAGTGTAGGTCTCATTAGGAGCCTTCCTTTGCTTGCTCGATGGGCTTCCTGTGTGGCAGGTGTTCCCTAACCCAACATGCACACATAAGCGAATTCGCTCTCTGTATGTGTCGTAATTCTGTTATTGATTTCCCCTCTGCTAACTTGGAAACTTCTTGAGAGCAGGAAGTGATTTTATTTTGCTCACCGTTTAATCATCGGCATCTAGAACAGTAACTGGATATCCTGGGGCCCCAGTAAATAACGGGGAGTAAATAAGTGTGGTTTCACATCAAGTTCCAACGATAATTCATTTCCCCCTCGCGAGTGGAGATTCTTGAATCTTTAATTTCTCCAGTGGTTTCTGGTGACCCAGAAGAACAAATGCACCATAAAGAAGATAAAATGATTCAGACAAAGATTCGTACTGAAAGAGTCTTTACCTAGACTCAAATGTTGGCAGCAGCAGCAGCAACAACAACGCAGCAACAACAACGACAACAACAACAACAACAAATGTATTGAATTTCTTTTTTTTAACTCTCAGTGGACTTCCAATGTTTAAAAATCATGCTTTAAGGTCCTGGTGTATGAAGAATGGTTTGAAGACAAAATTCTCTTAAGTCTTTCATACTGGAAGCACTGGCCAGTGGGTAGTGGGGACTTAATATGACCAGGTCCCAGTGCTCAAGGAATGCTCGGCACAACTGATTCTAAGAAGTCTTTGGTAATTGTTCTGTTCATGTGGCTAAGCTGGATTATTCATCAGTTGGTAAATCTGAGGGAATGCGCTGAAGATTCAGGTGTGTGTCTATTTCATGTCTTTGTGGATCTCACTCAAGTTATGGAACACAGACACACTCCCAGGGACAGTTGGAACAGCTCGCTTCCTTCCTCCAAGCCGTGTTCTTCCTCTTCAAAGGCACCCTGGAAGGGAAGCCTGCGGAGTGGCCCTGCATCTCAAATGTGCTAGTAGACATTTTACTTCCTAAGTTATTATTGCTCGGGGAGGCTGTGGTGATGAAAGGAGATGCAGGGAACATGGAACGGGGAGGGATGTAGAAATTCGAGGCATTGCTGAGCTAGGTCCCTGAGCTATTTAGCTAGAACAACTTTCTCATTGATAGAGCAGGGTGTGACTCTGCCTTGTGAAGTGTGTGTCATCTGCTCACCAATTCCAAGTCGTCTCTGAGGCTCACTCTACCGTATGCTGTGAATTCTCTCTAACTGAGTCCTGTTAAACTATTTTTAATATTTTGGTCCAGGGTTTGGAACCATGATCCTTTCATTCTACATGTTGGCAAGGGCGACGGACTGGTGACAGCATGATCAGGAGGTGGGGTATCTGCAGGAGAGGCGAGATAGCAGGGTTGAAGTCCCTGCCAGCAGTGGCAACAAGCTTCTGATGGGTTTATGGTCCTCGTGCTGTTGTTGTTCGTGTGGGCAGTGGCTTCTGACTAGTGAATTACTTTGTGGAATATTGATTTCCTTGTTCAGTACTAAGGCTGGGTGTACAGTTCGCCTGACCTTCTTACAGGCAATCCTGTGCTAGCACTGGCTTAGTAGATAAGGACTGCTTCACACTGGGAGGGGGAGTAGAGCCTACCCAGAATCCGAGCAAGGAAGTACTAGCAAGGAGGATGAAGTAGCCACCCTCACCCCTTTCTAGGTCTCCAATATTTGAAAGTGTAGGGTGTGTTATGCTTTTTATTTAAATCAGATGTCTATCTTAGGAGACAGGGGAAAAGCAATGCTGATTCGATTTCCTTGGCTCCATGTGGGTGATGAGCTGTTTGGCTGACAGGAAGGTCCAGTAGTTGTCGTAAAAAAATCTACAAACACATTTGGTTTGATCTAAGCTGGTGTAATCATTAGATTTAGATACATTATTGAGAAGAGCTAGTCAGCAAAGAGTTTGGAGGACAGAGCCTAGGCCTCACATCACTGAAGACTTGATTTCTCACTGTTCAGATTCTAGTCCACACCGAACTCCCTAGGAGATTTGTAAGAACATCCTGCTTGCTACATATTATTTACATATCAAAACATTGAACTATGTACATATGTACATATGTGCGTACATATGTATGTATGGGGAAAACTTGAGCAATCTATGAGATACATCCAGGGTGAAAGGTCACAGGAAGGGTCTGCCAGTCCCCCCACCCCCAACGACACCCCTGACACACATGTTTGTGGATACACTCACTCATTCAGGCACATGGAAACAAAAGGCTGGCATTAGCGTGCCTTGCTCAATTGCTTCTCCACTGATTTTCTTGAGAAAGTGTCTCTCACTGAGCCTGGATTTCAGATCTCAGCTAAACTGGCCAGGGAGTGTGTCCCTTGGGGATCACATTATCTCCACATCAGTCCCCGAGTGCTAAGGTTATAAGTGCTCCTGGTCAAGTCAGACTTCCTCTCTACCCTCCCAGCCCTCCCTACACTGAGATTTTTCCTGGAGCCTCAAATTTAGGTTCTCATGGGCACTTCAAACACGGGGCCAGCTCTCTAGCACCACACAGCAAGGCCTCTTAATACGAGGTCCTGTGGAGAGTCTGAAGTAGCCCATACATCACTGGACATTAGACAAATCAGTCTGTGTATTTGTTCTTGTGAGTATACTTTGTTTCTCTCTCTCTTTGGATTCTAAAAGAGCAGATTTACACCCAAAGGCATGCGAAACACTAATCATTGTTATGCTGCCTAAAAGGGCCCCTCGAATGTGAGCAGATAATTCTACCGTGCCTCCACAAAGCCAATACCCACAGAGGTAAAGGTGTGGTTTCAAGTGGAGGCTTGTATGATTAAAGGAAATGAGTGGCCAATGAGGAAGGGCACAGAATTTGGCTAAGGGATTTCCAATGCCAGAATGTCTACTTGTTTTGGTTATGTTTAGAATTGAACCAGCAATAAGTGAGCATCAACTGTAACCCGTGCACACAAATGTAACCTACGCCTTTGAGCACCACAGTTATCCCGGTGATGAGATGTTATCGTGGAAATCTTCTCCAGAGGCTTCTCCTTTCATTCCTATTTCCTATTAGTCCAAATATGAGGAATGGGAATAAAAGATATTATATCCTTTGAAGAATTAAGCAATTAGTAACTGCAGCTCTTTCTCTCTCATACACACACACACACACACACACACACACACAGAGAGAGAGAGAGAGAGAGAGAGAGAGAGAGAGAGAGAGAGAGAGAGAGAGCGAGCGCACGCAAAGGGGCATTAAGAACATTCCTTATCCCTGAGCCTTATCTCCTAAGGAGCCCAGCAGTCTGTTCTCTTGTGTCATATACAGAGCAGCTTTGGACTAACATCATTTGCTGTTTCAGGAACACCTATTGTCCATTATTAAGCAATGCCCCTTTCTGAGTACTGTACAATCTAACTCCCACTATCTCCACAAGGAGCCACTTCACATGTCTGCAGGACTGTACTACCGTTATGTGTATTCCCTTCTTTGAAGCCATCCTGGAGGCAAAGAAGATGCATTGGTTGTAGAATTTGCCCAGGTTCACACCCTCCATTTGTATGCTGTTAAAGGCTGCTTTCCAGAATTTTGTCCTGCAGAAATCTTATAAAAACCTGAAGTCATTTAATATTGCATTTTAAAGCTAGATAGAGCAACCTTCCAATAAGAACATCTTATATAAAAGATGAGAAAAGGGAACCCAATAAACCAGTGATGGATCTGGATTACAGCCTAGTTCTACATATTAGCAACTCAATTTTATATTAAAAGTGTAGCACCAAATACTTAGAAATTCCATAATCAAAAAAAAAAATCTCTGGAACAACATAAATGCTTTGGCTACTCTAGGAAATTTTAATCAAGCATATGCTAGATGCATAGATAGATGAATATTCACTTAAAAGATATTAACAACCTCCACATTCTAGAAATGAACTCACATACTTTTACCATATGCCAGAAGAAATTATTCAAGTTATTTGCAGGCTTGCATGGAAATAATTTCTGAGTCCAAAAACTAAAGCCAAGCCAGGTCACCTTCATAAAGGCTGCTTTATCAGAACACACCAGACATAAATTAAAGACTGATCCAACCTGAGCTCCCAGAACAAGGGGTCTTCTCTATTATGGGATGTGGGCATGATGCGAGGCTCCTGCAGGCTGTAAGGGGCAGATGCAGAGGTTTGGAGAGTTCTTATTCACAAATCAGAAGGACACAAGTTAGCATTTATTGCCTTTCAGGAGGATGAAGTCCTGGAAATAGTGTTTGAGTTAAGATTAGAGAGAAGGAAGAGCTGGCACTTTGAGCGCCTTGGTTGGGTAGCCAAGGGATGACAAAGGAAACTCTAACCAGAGAGTGAGGTCTGAGTCAAATGGCTCTGGAATTTTGTCTAGACTTTTAAAATATCTAAGTTGACAAGAACTGGTTCTTATTTCCTTTATCAGAAACTACTGATGTGGATTTTCTTAAGCTGATGGGCTGTTGATGGTAAATGACTGGCTTACCACCTGCTTTGTGGTGTGCATGAGCAGATATGGCTGGTTTCCCACCCTTTGCATATGTTTTTCTCTTTTAGTGACAAGTAGCTCATCTTTATTAACAGCTAGCATATTAGGAAATCATCCATGTTTTGCTCAACTCACACTCTACACTTTTTAATCACACCTATCTACACAACAGGTTCTTGTGACTGACAAGTTGCTGCTGTCTTCCATCTAAACTTAAAGTCCAGGAAGTAGAAGAGAAAGGTGGGAGACATCAGCGAACTGCACCAAAGATCAATCAGATTTTTGGTGCTGACTCATTTGCTCCCTTATCTGTAGCTTGAAGAAGAAGAATTGGTATTTATCATCACCAGCCACAGCACACAATGTGACCACTGGTGCACCACTGACTATGAGCATAGTTCTGAATTGGTACAGTCTACTGATCAGAGGGCAGACCTAAAAGGAGAACTCACCACGCTTAGAGGTAGACATTTGTGATGACGGAGTAGAGTATGGGACTGTGGGAGCATGCGAGTATGTGTGGGAGACTCATTTATAAAGACTGAAAAGATACTGCACATCTGTGTGTCTGGATGAGGGCACGCATTCTGCTGGAAGATGAACAGGATCCTATAGGAATAGCTGGTGAAAATGTTTAGGGCTTGTTCATCTACAAGTATCCTCTCTGCCTCCATGACGGCTGCCATGGCACTGTAAGCCCATCACTTATGACAGTTCCAATGTTGAAGTGGGTGGAGTGGTTCTTAAGTATGGTGGTGACTTATCTCTGAGTTGAGAGTGGTCCAGTATATTTGAACCAAGAGTCTATTTAGTATGATGAAAAAGTCACCATGGGTCTTATTCTGGGTGATTGTTCCCACACATTCTAATAAACACTTCCACTGCATTCTTGTTTCCAGGAAAGAAGGTCTAAGGGTTGTCCCTATCGGCTCCTCTCAGTTCCTTTCTCCCTCTGTGATGAGTTATGACTTTACTCGAGGGTTTAGGAAGGAGAATTCCACTCACAGTGAGTTTACTAAGCAACCTGGGGCTCATGGGTCTGCAAACCAGAAAACAAACATTCACTTCTAATATCTCATAGGAAGATCTCCTGACTGGAGAGCCCACCAGCCATGGGGAAATGATCCTTTAAGAACATGCTCTTACATAACCTGATCAGCCAAAGGACCACAGGCAAAGGAGCATAGGCAGACAGTTGTAGAACCAAGCATTACTCATCAGTGCCAATTTACAAATGCTGGCTTTGGTTGGCATCATCTCAGGGCACGGTGGTCATAGGTTGACCTGAGGCATGCCTGGTGACAATAGTATTGGTAATATCAGCTAGCAGTATTGGGGTAAGCTATTCATAGATAGTAGTTGTATATTTGAAAGAGAAATCTTCTATTCAAACAGGCTGACATCTGTGTTCTCTTGTCTCAGTGAAATGAGGGGAGTGTGTCTTAGCAGTTGTTCTGAAACAGCCTCTTCAGGGAGATTTCTGGCTTCCACTTTAGAAAGATGAAAGTCACCTGTGCTTTCTCTACTTGGTTCCAGTAAGCTGTGATGTGTAAGCCAAATCCCAGAGTATGGACAGAGGTGTAAGAGGGATAGAGAAATCTCACATAGCACCTTCATTCTTTCCTCCCCACAATTAAGAAAGTATTGACTTTATTTCTTAGAGGAGTTTTAAAATTAGAGAAAATTGAACACACCATGTAAGAGAAGGCGATGGGTTTGTGTCTCTGGGCCCGCCCCTAAAATACATTCCTATATGAATAAACAGCTACAGGCTCCCAGAATAAACTCCCTATACTTTCTTGGTTGCAGAAGGGCAATGTTTTGGAAATAACTCCCACTCTTTTTACCTACTGCTGATGATAAATCTTTCTCTGCTTTTAATTCCTGTCTTGCCTTTCCACTCACACTTTTCATCCTTAGGAAATAAAAAGTCCCAGACTTCCAGTGGCTCTGGGACAGGGAGAGGGGCAACATCAATACAAACCAAGTCTCCCAGACTTAAGCAGACTAAGTCTTGAGTGGTTGGGTACCTAGAATTACCAGTAGAGGGTGTAGTTGGGGTGGGATGGCAAAGGAGGACCAAGAGACATAAGTCAGTAATTCTGTGCCACTGTTGCTAGTGGCAGCTGGAAATGCCAGCGCTCTTTTCAAGCACCCTGACTTCTTTCCAGCAAAAGTCACAAGGGCAGGATTTCCTGACTGGGCAGGTTGATACCTCATTTCCGACGCACAATCAACCATCTGTGTGTTTCATTTCCAACATATCAGAAACAATCATTTGAATACTGTTTTATTAAAAATCTTTCTTTCCTCTTAATTTATGGGTATAAATGAGGTTTCGATGGTGCTGTTGGTCATGGTAGACATGGAAGCCAGTCAGTCCTCAGGACATTAATTACTAAGATTTGGGGTTATTTAATCTATACTATGATAAAAATCATTGGAGCTACCAGCCATGACTGGATCTGAGCACTTGATCCCCCAAGGAAATTGAAGAACAGCAGGATAGTGGTAGTTTGCAACAAGACTCTCTGAAGGTATGGAAGACAAGGTCTCCACAACATTTTGGCTCTTCTTACATCCACAAGGTGGATGGAGGCAGTCTCAAGCCCCACTGTCTATTAGCAGGGCACTTGCCAAAACAAGTCCCTGTCCATCTCAGGAGCAGTGCAGCATCCCCACCTCCATCCTTCAGCCAGCCAGGCAGATTCACCTCCCCCCCCCCCCCCATTACAGAATGAGGTATCACACCAGGTGAAGAGGGACATGGAACACTTTTTAATGTCAAGTCAGAGACAACCCATCCCTCCCTATCCCCCAATCCCACTTTCCCTCATCACATCCAGGACCCCCTCCCCGAGGCCTCTCTGGTCCCCAGACTTCAGGGAAGGAAAAAAATGGTTACCTAAAAACTGCATTTTTCTTCTCTTTCATACACACTCACACGAAGGTGAAAAAATTAAATAAAATAAACCAAGAAGATTAAGTTCTCCAGTAGTCACAAAGGCATCAGGGATTCCCACAATGGGCTAAAGCAAGTGATTACTGACTGGTGGTTTAGTTGTTTCAGTTGCTTGCTGTCCGTTAATGCCCCAAGGTGTGATGGAGAAGCCAAGCTGGCGGCCTCTGCCTCTGAGAGCCACACCTGGAAAGATGCTGCGCCTGGTATTAGTTCTTGTGCCTGTTGTCCTTTCTGCTTTTTAGAAATGTCTCTGACGTGTAAATAACCCAAGAAAAAAAAGGAAGGAGCCGATTACACAATTACCAGTAAACTCTATCATCTTTTAGAAGATCAACACACAGCTAACGCCATATACAGCATGCAGTAATGTCTGAGGAAGGGCCCTGCTGAGAAATAAAATGGCTAGAACTCTAACAAAAAAAATATATGTGTGTGTGTATATATATATATATATATATACTGTATCATATATGTCATCAAAAGAAACATAGCCAACAAATCAAGATAGAGTGCAGATCAACCTTCCATGTCTAAGCAGTGTGGAGATAGCATAGAACTAACTGTCTGCATGAAATGCCAGAATGAGGAGGAATCTGGAGCGCTGGTGGAAGTGTTTGTTAAATCAGATGTGTTTCTGGTGGATTTTCCAAATCCTCACCAGGTGGTTAGTGCCTGGTGCCTGGTCCACCAGTTGTAAACTCAGGTAAGAAGTACACTAGTGACGCTGGACACTTAATAGACACATTTCCTTTCACCCCTCAACTGTGTATTTTTAGTTTTGTCTCTTGTTTTTGCCCTAAGTTCTAGACTCATATCATAAAATATAATTAATAAAAATCAATAATGAATCAGAATCCCTTATTATCCATGATGTCCGTGTGGTAAAATGAAAAACAAAACTTTAACGGTATCTTTTGTGACTGTAACTTGTGGGAGTATGGTGCTGTCAGGCTGTCTTGTTTTCTTGTCTTTCTTTTTTTCTTTTTTTTTTTTTTTTTCTTCTTCTTCTTCTGGTTTCATACTTCATGACACATGCCATCATGGCGCAGCCCACCAAAGGGCCCTCCGTGGTACATCTAGGCCCCATCTCTCCCTCTGTGCTTGTCTCTATGGACCGGTGGAATTTGGGATGGCCAACTCCAAAATGTTCCATGGTGGGGCACTTTAGTGGGCAGAGTGGCTGAGGCCTTGCCCACCCTGGCAACAAAGAGGTCACACAGTGCAGCTTGTGGGTGGGTCCAAGCCAGGTGTGCCTTCTTCCCACTCGGGAAAAGAAAGAAAACTCTGATACCTAAATATCTGCAAGGCAATTTTCAAATTTCCTTTTGTAAAACTTTTGTTTTCCCTTTCCCACAGTATTCTTTGTTTCCCCTCCCTCGAATTTCTGTCCCATTGGCTGTGATTCTCTGAATTTCATTTGATTCTGACTTGTCGCTGTCGTGTTGCAGTGCTGTTGTGTTGAGATGCAGTGGCGGCAGCTCTCCCCAGCAGGGAAGGGACACTCACATCAAAATTTTAAGAGCAGGTGTAAGACCAGAAGAGGGAGGAGCCAAATGCAGCCTGCTCTCCTTGAAGTCCCATTGTTCACCTCACTGACAGCACCAGGGCCTGTGGAGAGAACACACACGGCATGAGCTACCTGCTGTAAGACAGAAAACTCCTCACCAGTCACTTGGTCTGGTGTCATTTCAGCTGAGGCTTTCCTCTAGGAGGAACGTGGGTATTCTAACAATCGACCTTTCCCAGACTCTCAAATGGACACTCAGTGTGCAAGCAGACGACTTCCTTGAGAAGACTTTGTTCAATTGTCATTTGCCCATGGTGTAACATGCTGCAAGAACGTCAGATCTTTGAGCTCCTGGCTGCTTGCATCATCACTCATCTCCTTCTGAGGTCTGACTGCCTCAAACATGCATAGAACCTTCCAGCTACACAGCCTGTTTGAGAAAGGAGGTGTCAGGCCTGGCGATCTGTCTGTTGCTGCTGTTCCACTCCATAGAGTGACTCACTCTAGCTCAGGATAAGGCCAGGATCCCCTTGAAGTCTGTGACTCCTTTCCCTTCTGGTAGAGGTCACATTAGACTTTAGCTCAAGTGTCTGACAAGACCAAACCAGCTCACACAGTCTAGGGAGTGGACTAAGTAATGGAATAAGGCCATGAGCTGTGTGGACATGAATGCAACTGGAGTGCGGCACATGTTTATGTGAATGGCTACTGGGAGGCAAATCTCACTATGAGGCCCTTCCTCACCAACTCTACAAAGAGATATTCTTTGTCAAACACAAGAAGCAAGAGGATTAACTCCAAGGTAGTAAAACTCCCTCAGAAACTTCCCTGTTCTTACATTCAATCTTCTGAGCTACTTTGGCTCTTGGGTCCAAAATCTTCCGTGAAAAGGGAAGTGATGGTTTCCGAATGGCACATGAGGTCAGGAATCAGATGCACTAGGCACTTAGTGAATAGGGCAAGGCCTCTGTTTGGACCTGCTCTTATCTGCTGTGGTACACTGAAAAATTTCAGAGCTATTTAGAACTGGTGACTGTACTTGGTCCCTGCCCTCACCCAAATGAACACTGCCAGAAGCTGATAGACTGACTCAAGAGCTCAGCACTGGCATCACTTGTGGTTAAATCAGACCAGATTCAACCAGGCTTCTCGATTGTGCATGGGGCTATTCTGTCAAGTCCTAGAATTTTACACCTGGCTCCTGCCTATATGATTGCTTTGCTTGGCCCTTTGAGGTCAGCAGCTGTCCAACTTTATGTTAGCCTGGGGGAGTCACAAGAATCACACAGCTGGAACTTCTTGGCAACAGTAAGTGGTCATGCTGCAAAGCCGCAGGGAAGACTGTTCTGCTCTGTGCCTGGCAGGGAGGTGATGCAAGCAACACAAAATGGAAAGCACTCTTGCCGACACCGGTGATGAAGAACCGTGGTCATGAAAACCCTGAGGACTTACCTTTCGATTACTTGTCACTTAGGATTAGTCACCTACAGCTCACGCCACATAACTGCAAGGTTTCTGGCCAAATCAGCACTAGGGGCTCTCTTCTCTATCCACCCATTGTTGTGTTCATACACTTGCCTTGTTTTCACAGAGGAGAGGCTGGACACCCCAGGACAAAAGGTTATGTCACTACACTTTGAGAGTCTTTGCTCTTTGGGCTGCTCTGTTCTTTCTACTTGGGCCCTTGTCTGTGCCTTTGACTGTGAGATTCTTATGTACTGACTGTGAGAGCTAGGATCCATTTCTTCCCTGGTGAAGTGAGTGGTCCCTTTGGTCTTTCTACGTGTGCTTTACCCATCACAATTTAAAGCCCGTACTGTGGACACAGTCTGCTGGGACTCCATCACTACACAGACTGTAGCATGTGACTCTTCTTCTTCTTCTTCTTCTTCTTCTTCTTCTTCTTCTTCTTCTTCTTCTTCTTCTCCTTCTCCTTCTCCTTCTCCTTCTCCTTTCTTCTTCTTCTTCTTCTTCTTCTTCTTCTTCTTCTTCTTCTTCTTCTTCTTCTTCTATCTCTTAAGCTCTCTGAACACTCAGCTTCAGCCCATTTCTTATCCGACCTCAGCCTTTCTCACCCTGTCTGCCCAACTACCTGCCCTGGTCAAGAGGAGAGCTGGGGACAAAAGAGACGAAGAATAAATGTCTGTTCCCTGACAACACTTGGACACTATTCCTCCACTTCATTCCCTCCTTTCATGCATAACTGAAGGGCGGAAGCCACAAGCCATACAGCAGAGTCCCTGCCTGGTTCCCTCAGAAGAAAAATAAATAAATACATGTAAGGCTGAACACCTTGTGTCGAGCCTGCACCCTCTGTACAATGACCTAGTAACTCTTCTGGATGCTCTTGTTCAGTTACATTGGTACAGCCCTCAGAGCGCCACTGCACTTCTCTTCTTCTTCTTTCTTTCTTTCTTTCTTTCTTTTACATTTCTTTTTCTTTTTTTATTTAATTGATTTATTCAGATTACATCTCAATTGCTCAATTGTTATCCTCTCACTTGTATCTTCCCATCCCTCACTCCCTCCCTCTTTTACCCTATTCCCCTCCCCTAGGTCTGTGACAGAAGGGGACCTCCCCCACCATATGGTCACATCCTATCTATGTTGGGAAACCACACAGGAAGTCTGTAGGGACTGTGTCTCCTAAACCAAAAAACTACAGCAAGGAGAACGGTGCCCGGGAACACATCACCGTGCTTGGAAGAAGGGCTGTCTCGGTAAAATTCACAGAGCCTTTCCTGTTATTCTTATTCAGGCCTGAGTGACCCTGCCCAGACTGCTCACTGCCTCCATCGTATGCACACACTCCTTCCTGCCCTGTCTGTCTCTTCTGCATCTACAGGAAAACCTGACTTAGAACGAAGGAGTAGGAAATAGGCAGCCCAGGGGAAGAATACCTGCTGGGAGAGATACCTACAGCGACTTACTCACCTTCCAAGTAACAGAGTTCCCCAGCTACCACTGCCGGATTCTCACACTTATCCCTTACGTTAATTGATGATTTCAGAGTAGTGTTTCTATACCTCCAGAATTGCTCCAGCTGAGTCCTGTATCCTTAACAATAGCACCTGGCTCCTTGGTAGAATGTTCTGCCCCTCCTTAGGCTATCTTCCTGTCATGTCTTATTAAATATTATTGGTCCAGTGCATGTGGGCAAATGTTCACATACAGACACAGGCACACACACACACACACACACACACACATATGCTCACATGCATGCACAGGCTGGGACTCCCCAGCTATAATCTTTTTTCCCCCCATAAACTCACATTCTCTAGCTCTCTGTCTGAAACAGTCTTCATTTTACTCACTCCTATCCATTGCTCCAACTCCTACTCTGGATCCCAGTGGTTTCTCTATAGGCAGTATTCCTTGACTCTGTAAGCAACTATCCATTCTGCTATTAAAACCATGCAGAATCCCACTGTTCTAACTCTTCTTATTTGTCTGACATGCAGTTTCTCCTAAGTGCCATCACCAGCTAAAACTGTTTATTCTTCCTTTTTCTCCTCTGCTTCTTGTTTGAGATAGGATCTCCTTAGCTAGCTCAGACTGAGTTTGAAATCCTACCCCTCCTGTCTCAGGATCCCCAATTCTGGGGTTATGGGTACATGGCACTTCATCCGGCTTGCTCTGGTTTCCTAATGGCAGGGTCATGTCTCACTGATCATGGTGGGTATCCAGTATTTACTGACTGAAGGAGAAAGCCCTGGCTGAGGCTGACAGTTGTGTTTAATTTGTTTTTCTGCTTTTCTTTTTCTTGAAATTATACTTGTTTTAAAAAATCAAATCATATAAAGAATAAAAAAAAGATGACTTTTTTTCCCCCACATCTCCTGCTTTATCTCAATTTCTATTCCGGAAATCCTTTGTCTCCTTTTCTAACTCATTCCGGAAATCCTTTGTCTCCTTTTCTAAGTCTGCCCAACAGTCACCAGAAATGTCCGGATTGAGCACTCCACCAAGCAAAGCCTCATGGACCAGGAATTCGAGAGTGCTGAGAATCTGTTATGGTGCCTAAGGATGCTCATGAATGAGCTCAGGACTGCCATTTCCTTTGGAGTTTGTGGAAACTTTACTTTTGAGAGCTTGGAGCCTTCCCTGGTCCCTTGACTTCTGTTTTCAAATGTTATTAGCTTCCCATAAGCTCAGATCATGTATCTGCAGAGAAGAGTGAGGTCCATGGCTAAGGATTCAGGCACTGCTAAAGGCTGGCTTGCCCTGCCCTGAGCAAATACCAGCGGGAAAGAATGCCATAGGGTGAGCATCTTTGGTCCAGGAAGACATAGTTCACAGCCCGTTAAGAGCAAGGCCTTCTCCCAGTAGATGTGAAGGAAGTGACAGCTCATCTCATCTGTCTGGGGACACGGTTACTCAGATGAGGCATCTGTTCTTCATCCAGCCACGCCTCCATTCCACATTGGATGCCTTTATTACCACTATCTCATTAGAGAGCAGCGGAGGCCTAAAGAGACTAATTACCAGGACAGTTAGGGTCTCGGAGATCTGTGATGAGTGTCAATTATCCTTAGGAAACATCTGGCTGCCATGAAAGCCTCAAATAAGACACATTTTATTCCTGTTCCAGTGACTCACCCAAGAACCTCCCCTTCCCTCCCAAGTCCCCCTCCCTCTCACCACTTCTCTTCTAGCTCAGAGTTAGAGAGGGAGAAAAAGGGATAAGCAAAGGCAGCATGCAAGGCTATGACCTGAGAAGATTGTTGCATTAGAGAGAGCTTTATGAGGAAGAAAAGACAAGCCCAGTGCCCAGATCCCAGGCCCCAGCTCTTCCAAACACAGCAGGTGCTCATTAGTGCCACCCTAAGGACCAGTTAAACTTGTGAGAGGGCCAGCGATTCACGCAGGAAGTGACATCACTGGGAATGGAGTTAATCTAGGTTGATTGCAAATCACTCAGAGTCAGGGAAAGGTCCTTTTAGAATGCTTGGAGGGTGAGTGGGAAGAAGAAGGCATCTAGGAGGAGGCAAAGAAAACTACATACCCTGCTCCCACTAAAAAGCATCAGCTGCCTGTGAAGTACATATACAAACCTTTCCAAGGGGTCAGGGCTGTAGTTTTCACTTCTAAAAGAATAAAAATAAAAATAAAAAAAAGCCACTGTTAAGGCAGAAAGCAGCTTGTGGCACTTACTGTGCCCTGAGATGGTCTCAGGAACAAGTCAGAGTATCTGTCCCAACAAGACGCCCCAGGCCCCTTTACCTGCGCCTTGTTAGGCTGACCACTGTCCATCACCCACAGTGACCTCCTTCTGGTTTTAGCTAACAGTGAATAACTATAGGCAAGGAAGAGTATGACTGCCCATCACTGACCTAAGCAGCACTTGAATACCTACTTGATTGTAGCAGGGGACACCTACTCCTTTGGGATCTGAGCTGCTGAACCGCTTCATAGAGCAACTTCTACTTTTTCATGACACTGTTGCCCGATTGACTGAATTCTGTGGTCTTAAGTATAGAGTTGGCTGATAATGAAATTTAGACTACAGAAATTGGCGTGTGGGTACCCATGTCAATTATAAAATGTGAAAGGCTGACTTGCGTTTAGTTGTGTCTTTTCGAGACAATGATGAGTCAGCTCGCAGATGGCAGAGGAATCCCGACTTATAATATTGGGCTTCGATCTGGCCTGAGTGGGCACTGTCTATAGGGCCCCCAAGACAGTGGTATCTGTGTCTGCACTGAAACTCGAGGACTCTCTGGAAGTCCCTGCAGATTCATAAAGATGGAGGCTCCTTCATCGACTAGAGCATGGAAGAGCCCCGTTTTCCCAACTGCAAGCTCTCAGAAGAATATACAGGGCCTCCCCTACTTTCCTGTGGGCACCCAACAGCTTTATGGCTTCATTTGTGATAATCAATCATCTTTTACTTCACTGGCTAGCCATGGCCCCACGCAGTTGTTCAGCTGGATACAGAGGGTATAAGAAACATCACCAAAGCTTTGGGCACTGAAGTGATACCTTAGGAGTCTGTTCTTTGTGTAAAAGTCCTCCCATTTGGATAGAGACAACAGTCTTCGATCCAGTGCTTCCTAACTGCAGCTTCAGTGTTTTTGGTAAGACCAAAGAATATTGTACTTCAGGCTCTTAAGCTATTCTTTAGAGATACCAGGCCTTGAGCTGACCTGATTTAAGTGTATATTACCAACCCCAAGAAGCCCTTCTGAATACATAAAGATGTGAGAGGTGACCCAATGCTTTGCCACTGAAGGAATGTCCAAGTTAAACCTAGGGTAGAAAGCTAAATGTGGTGGCCACATATGTCTTGTGCCCTTAGCATGAACTGTCCCATGGAATATTTTCCAGACCCTTGGAACAGTCCAGGAGCTGAGGAGTGGCTGGTTTGTGTGTGTCTCTCTGTGCTAAGAAGTAAGGTGGCTATAAGAAAGGGTAGTCTAGAAAGGTAGCTGTTAGGGGATAAAGAAATAATGCAGACTTTGTCCCCAGATCACAAGTAGTTTACACTTGTGGTGTCTTGTAGGGTGTTATCCAGAGTGTGGTGGGCACTGGCTCAAATGGGACTACAGGTGGACATAAGTAGCTTCTGGGTAGACTTGGCGCTATAAGAAAGAGGCATAAACTGAGGGCACGCATTCCTGCTTTAGGAGCCACGCAGAGAATCCAGAAACAACTTACACACAATTGTTTCCATTCAACTGCCACAACACTGGGTTTCTGTTGGAGGCATTTGAAATAAACTCAATTCTTTAGCACCCACAAGCATATAGGGCAATTCCATACTTGTTCTGACCCTATGTATCACTCATTCTTTCGGGTCTTTTCTGCCACAATGTGTCAGCCAGCCCTTGCTTAGCACAGCAGGGGAAAATGTAGGCGTGGTGTTCCCTCTGTGGACTGTGGGCTACTTTTGTTTAGTGTCAAGCAGAGGTGCAGGAGTTCTGACACCACCCTCTCCGTCATAGTGATATGCTATCATTGTGTCTAGCTTCCAGAAGTCAGGACCTCTGATGCCATAAGCTCTAGATGTTGAGTATCATCTTAGCTATCAAGAAAAGAAACAAAGCTGGGCACGATTACACATGCCTCCAACCCCTGAGGCAGAGACAGGAAGACTTCTGTGAGTTTGAGGCCAGCTTGGTCTACATAGTGAGTTTTATGACAGACAGCAAAGAGAGAGAATGAGAGAGAGAGAGAGAGAGAGAGAGAGAGAGAGAGAGAGAGAGAGAGAGAGAGAGAGAGAGAGAGAGAGAGAGAGAGAGAGAGAATGGGGCAGAGTAGGGAGTGGGGAGAGCCCTGGCTACTCTTGTAGAGGGCCCAGCCATCTACAGCCATTCTATATAATTCCATCTATGATTCCTCAACCATCTATAACTCCAGTTCCAGGGGATCATCCAATACCCTCTATCACAAGGCCTGCATGTAGCACATAGACATGCAAGCAAACAAAAACCTCACACATATAAAATAAAAATAAAGTTAAAAAATAAACAATTGCTGACAATCCAAATATTTTTCTTC
This sequence comes from Acomys russatus, assembly GCF_903995435.1. Lineage (NCBI taxonomy): Eukaryota > Metazoa > Chordata > Mammalia > Rodentia > Muridae > Acomys > Acomys russatus. The sequence goes on from NC_067150.1 coordinate 22,707,392, forward strand.
AATAGGACCTTGATTAAAGTGTAGCTGCCTCCCCCCTTTTAATGCTATATTAACACAAATCCAGACAAAACTCACAGTAGGGTGGTAAAGATTAAGAAAAAGGAAAACAGGAAGTGGGAAGAAAGAACAAAACAAGGGAAGGAATAAGATAAAATATATAAAAATGAAAAGAAAAACAAGTCCCTAAGTCAGGTAATTCTACATATTTCTGCTCAGCTCAAAAGTGGTTATTATGTCAGCAAAGCAAATGCTTATAGCTTGATCTACAAACTCAGATCAGTTCAAAGCTGGTCTCTAAATCTCACAGAGAGAAACGTTTGCTTGGTGAATATGGGTGTTCAACCCACTCTTCTAGAAAAAAAAACATAATGATTTTTTTCATATATATGGCATAGAAATGCTGTCTGCTTGATTGCCTGGTAGATTGGCTTAGCTGGCTGTCTTGAATTCTCTGCTGGAAGAACTGATCATCTCCTTCTGATATCTAGGAGGAGATTTTCATTGTCCATTTTTTAATACTGCAAAGCTCACCAGTATTAGCAAGGCAACATTTCTGAGCCCACTGATACCATCAAATCTGAGCAGATGGAAGATAGAGGGCCACAAATGAGAAGAGTGCGACCGTGGAGCCGCTGAGCTTGCAGCGTGGGCCCTGCACTCTTACAAGTGCAGAAGCTCTGTGAGGGATGATGACACAGTCCAGAGTCCTTATTTATCACTTGGAGAGCCCTGCACCACCAAATATTAATACTGGAAGGTGACATGCAATCTGTTGTGTTTGCAAAAGGGAGGCAGAGAAATACGTCAAGGGTGGCAAAAATGCTGAGGACGAACAAAATTCCCTTATCAAAACCTTTCTTGTCCATTCAGATATTAGGCAGCAAGGCAGCCTCAAACTTCTCTAAAGGGGAAGGGTTTCCTGTCAGTGGAAACCCATACATTCATATAACACTTTCTGTATGTGTCTATCACATAAGGTTAGCCTCTCTTGGAGGTATTCCTGGAGAAAACAGCGATCTCTTCTACTCTGTTGGAGACTAGCCATGGCAGGGGAAAATGAATACAGATAGGTGAGTGGACATGTTTGAGTGCAAGGTCTGCTTCTTGTAAAGTACAGTTCGATCCAGAAGTTATGTTGAAGGTCACATTTCAGACATCTATAGTCTAAAATGTCTGCCCTTACTTCCACCCAGCAAGGAGACTTCTGAGATGAAGAGAACTTCCTCCCATGTTGATCTGCTCTGAACCATGGCAGTGGGGCAGCCCAGTCTTGTTTAACAAGTGGAGCATAGCAGGATAGCTGCCTGCTCTGGGTCCTATGCTCAACTCCAAGGACAGATAGATGATCTCTTCATTTTTCCATTGCTGTTTTTCTTCTGTTAGTCTCATTGCACAATGCTTTATCATGAGGAGATGCCTCCCACCAATCAAATGACACTTCAGTTAAGAATTGCTTGTTAGGAGCCACTCCCTGAATTCAAAATCCCCCCATTTCCTGACAGTGGAACCCTAGTGGTCAGAATTAGCTTAATAACTTCTGAGAGCACCATGGCAGCACCTGTCCTTTCTACATACTGACGTTAGTGCTTTTTTAATACTTTTTTATTTTAGATCAGGAAGATGCCTCATTTGGGAGTTCAAAGGCAGCAGTTGCGTCATAAGTTGAATCTGAGTACATCCATGGACTCCCCCTATTTTCCCCCCTGGTCTTTGTTTCTTTTTCCTGTTCTGACTCATCAGCACAGTGCTGTGCATCATGTGGGTGGATAATGCAGTCCTGCCCCCTTCTATGATAAAAACACTTCTCTTCATCTCTCTCATAGCTCCCCCACTTCTTTCTATCTTTCCCCCCACCTCTCAGATTTAATGCCATCTTCTGGTGAGTGTTCACACAGTTAGAATATAGATGGATGAGCAGGGTGGATGCAGGGGAGGAAATGGAAGGAGAGAATTCAGACTGTGTTGGGAGTAGAGAAAGCTTGTTCACTTAGTTTTGTAGGTACTTTCTCATTGGGCTATCAGTGGGGCACAAACTCTAATCAAGGGCCAGGTCTATAGCTCAGCAGTAGACCATTGCCTAGTATATGAGAGGCCATGAGTTCAATATCCAACATGACAAAGCAGATAGAAAAACAAAACTATTGTCCTCTAGAAGATGACAGTGACATGTAGAGATGACTTTGTAACATCACTCACACTGGGTGAGTGGACTTGAAGGAAGTGGAAAGAGACACCAAGTGCCTATAGCATATCAAGAGCAACACAAATCACAAATGGGCAAAAGATGAGAGTGGATAGGAAGTTCAAGGGGCTGGTGAGAAGGAAAGTGAAAAGAAACAGATATGTGGGATGTGCCTCATATGGAGGAAGTCTCTGTCTTTTAGCTTGTATCTGCAGACTCAAAATGTGCTAATGTGCTTCAGAGCATTTTAAATGTGTCTATGGCTGAACACTGGAATGCTCTGAAGGGTCAATTACTCTTCATAGAAGATGGAATTAAGCCCAACTAAGGCTATGTGACTTATCTAAGAACTGAGGCTGTGAGCTCCAGCTGTCTTGGTACCCCACCTTGGATCACTACTTGGGACACCAGGCCTTCCTTAGAAACATGTGGATCAGGTGATGGTGATGTTTTTCTTGGGCCATTTGATTCTCTGTGAGCCCCTGTCTGAGTCTGTTTCCAAGGGGTGTCAACAGAACTCCTCATGTACACAACAGATAATTTTGCCACCACAGTAGTCGGTGGTTCTATTGTCTACTCATTGGTTCACGTTTTGTTTTTCAAACCTTTGTCTGAATGCTGGTCTCTGGGTTTGGCATTTTAATGATGCTTTATTTGCCTTAATAATCTCAGCTTTCCTAGACAGTCTTGCATGGGATGCACTGAGGAAAAGGCTTTGGTGGCATTTAACCAGCTCCCAAGAGCCTCCTTTAATAATCTGTCATGGCCACATTCTAAGCAATTTCACTGCTAGAAATATCAGGAAATCAACACCAAGGAGAGGGAGAGGGTGAGGGCTCTGGGGTTGAGGAGAGGGGGTGTGAGGGGAAACAGAAGGCAAGAGGGATACTGACCTTGCAACAAACTTGAGCTTGTAGGCTCATTTAGTTCTAAATCGGGTGGGGGACATACAGGAGAGAAAAATGAAAACAAACACATATATTATATACAGTCGCTATATATTTTTCATATATAGTTTGTATACTGCCTTTCACAAGCATTTCTAGAGGAAAGGATAAATAAAGAAAGACACAAACCAAAGGCCATAGGACACAGTGCAGGAAGACAAACATTGAAATGCTTTGTGACCCTTTACATGGGTGGGATGGTGGGAAGCCAGGCAGGGGACCACTCCATGTATTTTCTAATGCAGATAGCTTCAATGTTTGCTATTACTGAGCTTGGAAATTGACTGTAGACAAAGGACCAAAGCTCCTTTCCACATGATTTTATTTCCTCCCACTTCTTCATCCCATTGTTTTACAGATAGAGACTAAAGTCAGGAACTTCTGTTCTCATTGTATCACAATCTGAATTGTGTTAGGGCTCCTGGAAACCACTGTGATCAGAGATATGGAAGCAGTGGTCTCAAAACTGAATGAACACTCAACTCCTTAGGGCAAGAGACCAGATGCTCAGAGCCTTAATGGTTGGTAACGGCAAGGTCCACCTTGCTCCTAGAGAACCTACATCTCCTAAGATACAAACATAATAGGAATTTCATACTGCAGAGCCTCTCACTTTTTAGTGTGACATGGAAAGTACACCCTTTTATGCTTTGTGTGCAGGTCGATGACAAATGGCAATAATTTAGCTGGGTTTCTTAAATGGGTGCTGGGGAAAGAACTAAATCACGGATGCTCTCTCTATATTCACAAAAGTAAGGGCTACGGTCCCACCTGCTCTAGTCTGCTGGATGGCTCCTAATGGAAGGGACGTGGACCATTCCCTAATAAATTTATATTTGTCAATGGACCTTATTAACGGTGAGCCTCAGTGATAAACTTGGGAGCTGCAGTAGTGTCTGGACTAGGACTGGCTGGAGATGAGGGTTTGAAAAGGCTCGTCTTAAACACGATTGGAGCTTTCACCAGCTCCTCGGAAGAATGGTACCCACACAGCACTTCTGTAGTGGGCTCCTCAAGAGTAGTCTCCCAAATGAAGCTAACAAATGGAATTTATTTCTAAGCAGATAAATTTGAAAGAGGGCACAAGCCTTCTGCTTCCTCTTAGAGACTTTGTATGTTACAGATCTGGAGGCCTCCTCCGTTAAGGGCCTTCCCCACATGTGCCCCGTTCATCTTTGGTTGGCTCAGGCCTCCTCCACCTGACAACTACAAACATATCCCAAAGCAGGCAGAGGGTATGTGCTTTTATCAGCGGTGGGGAGGGAGGGAAAACAAAGCTGTGATTGCCACACATGGGTCTGCTAGAAAGAGTGGGTTTATGGCCCATGTGTCACAGATTTCCTTGTGACAAATGTCAGCTCTTTCACTCTTAAAATAGTCTGCTTCTTCCCCCATTCTCATCCTGATATACCTTGAGAGAAGAGGGCTGGGGAGTTAAGAAAAGCCAATGGAAAACCCATTTCTATCTCCATCTTATAACAGAGAGGAGTTTGAAGGGCATGGACGTTGGGGCGGGGAGGTGGGTGGCAACTATTTCCAAAAACAGGGGTGGCTGTGGCCAAAGAGAAAGATGTGAGAAGGCACTGAGGGAAACACCATGGATTGTGGTTGAGCCTCAGATTTGCAATGTAAGGGGAGGTGCCCCTTTCTAATTTTATCCTTTCTGCACATAGACAGATATCTTCCGTAAACCCCTAAAGCTGTGACAGATAAGAGGGGCACTTAAGACTATCCCTGTATGCACAAAAGGCCTTCATGATGATCTCGTTGGTCAAGAGAGGTGCATGGCTATCCCTGTACATGGGAGAATGCCCATGACTATCCTTGTTGAGACTTGAAGCATCTCAGGCACTCTACTCGCAGCTTGTCCCTTCTGAGCTATGTGTTCCAAAATCAAATATGGCCTTCCTTTTCCCAGCTCTTTCGGCTAACACTGGCCATTGGGCTGTGTTTCATATGCTGAGTAAGGGGTTGGCAGGATGTGATTTAGACAAAGAGATGGTACCATGGAACACATGTTGTTGGTACCAGGGGTATGTGGCAGGGACAGAATACAGTGTGGATCCTTTGAGGCCATGAGCGTGCCTGCAAGTTCACAGAACACCAAGAATTTATGTCCATATCTTTCTTTTCCCTTTCTACAACATCCAGGTGTATTTTTAACACAGGGGACAGGAGAAATTGGAAACTTTGACAGTCATTGAACTTGGTGAGCTATGGAGAACTGTGTTCACAAGGCAATCAGAAAGTCACCACACACCCACAGGAAGTACCTGCACCCATTAAGGTTTAAAGCCATGGATAGGCATCTGAATTGGCTCTTGATGACAGCTAGGAATGTATGGTCACTCCTAGATAGACACTGCTCTCAGGGTTTAGGCATCCAGTGTTTTCCAAGAAGCTTGCTTACTGCTTCTGCCTCCAGTACAGTGGCTGGGCATGAAATGAGGGCAGAAAAAAAAATGCTTTATAAATTTAGTCCCTCAATAAAGAGTTAATGAATGAACAATGATATGACATCTTTGAAGATGATGGTGAAGATGGGCAAATGTCTTTACCAGCCATTGACACAAACAGGGAAATTGAGACGTCCCGTTTTCTCTCTTCTTTACCTGCCCATCTCTGAAATTATTATTATTATGGATTTCAAGGGCTGTGATTCAGCTCTTATGAATGTTATTCAGTTTTTCTTATGTGCCAATGCTGGAAAAGTTTCGGAAAAGGGAACATGTTATTTAGCCCAGTGAGCAAAGGACCAAAGCTGTAAACGCTCCTCTCTGAGATCTTAACGATTTGGTCCAATTATAATCCCCGAGTCAGTGTTGGAGATATCACTGAGGAAGGGGAAAAAAGCCATTTTGGCATCTTAAAGCTACCTTTTATAGCTTTTGCCATTTTAGATAAAGGAACGTTGTATTTTTCTTTTCCCACTTCTGAAGCCTACCTCCTTACATGTAGAAATGCTCTCTCCTCCTTACTTTTCCCTTCTCTCACATTACCTGGCTCACTTCTGATACTTTTCTTTGCCTCTATACTCTCTTTCATTCCATCAACCCTTCCCCATTGCACATTCTCTTGTCGCCCATCACGGGCAGAGTCTCACCAAATAGCATGATGCTGGCATTGGTATGGCCCAACTTGTTGGAGGCCACACACGTGTAGTTCCCGTAGTCATGTTCGGAGACATTGAAGAAGATGAGCTTTGAGAGGAAAGGCCTGTTTTCCACTTTGACTCCCTTCTTTCCTTCAATCAGTCTAGGCAAACAAGGAACAGAACAGGAAAGGCAGGTGAAAAAAAATGGTCAATTTTTCTCATGGGACAGACTAAGAGTCTAGAATGAATGATATCTTCACACACACACACACACACACACACACACACACACACACACACACACACACACACACCAATGACACCATCATGATAATTACTTGTTCTGCTTAATGCAACTGAATGTTTACACAGGACTTAGGAAGAGCGACCTGCCCAGAGTATCTCAGGGGATCAATCTGAAACAGTCTTCTCTGGCCATGTTAGCTCCTGGGAAAGTCAGCTGATGCGGACAGGGGACTCACCTTGCTTTTAACTACAGAGATTTTTCTCTAGGTGTTTTCCTTTCTCAAAAGCTAAGAGCAGTGCACTGGTTTGGGTCCACAGTCCTCACTGAAAGGCCCTTTGGCTCTATGGTATGGCACAAGGCACCCTGCTACGGGACCAGAGGCCACTGTTCTAGTTCTGGCTTGTTACAAAGATGCTATTCTTGTAAGGGGTACTGTCCAAGGCTCACAAGCCACCATGAGGAGGCCTCTGTGAGCGGTATGGGTGTGGATCCCATTTATTGGCTTGGCGGTGTTCTCAGCAGGGGGAAGAACTCTTCACATCAGAAGCAAGCTGTGAATTGGATTTTGGCTCCACAGTGGGAAGAGGCTTACCCAAAGCAGGCTTGACAGCACAGAATGTCTGTAGCTGAACAGTGCAGGGTGGCCAGCAGCAGTCTGCAGCACTTCACACTCCTGGCATGACACATCTTCCCCTCCACAGGCACCCAAAGATCCCCACCCACTATTACTACTAGTGTTAGCAGAAGCCGTTGGCCCTTCAGTGGTCACTGTCCCGGCTGGGTGGGCATGGTTTTCTAAGAATAGAGCTCCATCTCCTCTCCCTTTGAATGGCAGCAGACACAGAGTGAGGAAGCACGGGCATCAGTACAGAGAAGCCCCCGAAGATGTCTAGAAAACTGCCTGTCCCTGGCAAAGACTCTTGAATTCTACTCGTGCAGGTGAAAATGAAATGGACTTCGGTTGTCATTTACTGGGACACATGTCATAGTCCCTCTGAGACCTGAGGCTTGCCTTGTAGCCTCAGTGGCACAAAGGAAGGAAGCAAGCCAAGGACCACATGGTAGAAATGCTCTTGGCATGCTGGTTGCTGGAAAGACAGAGAAACCTACTCGATGGGAGAATCACTGGAAATGAATAAATGAGCCAGTGGAGAAATGAGCAAATGAATAAACGGACACAGAAAAATCAATGCGGAGAAGCAAAAGAGAAGCTAGGAAAGAATCTTAAAAGGGCGACAAAGCTGCCTGAACCAGGGCCTCCTAGCCAGCATCGCGCCACTGTCTCCATTTTTCTTCAGGGTGTTGTGCAAAAGGGCAGCTCTCCCTTCCTTTGCCTCAGAACACATTGTTGTTGTACTTTCCTCACACATTTTGAGAGCTTGTTTTTCTGTTATATTTTGTTTCTATTTTTTCCTATTAAGGATTTGAATAATAGAGTGCGGCAAATTAATTTTCACTAAGATTTTGATAGTGTTCAAAAACAGGCAAAAATGTATATGTGTATATGTATACGTGTATATATATACACAGACACACACACACACATATATACATATATAATGTGGGGGTATTTTAGATCTTGGAATTCTAAGACTCAGTTTCTCTTTATTACAATAAGGAGGGTGGTGGGAAAGAAGGATTTATGATTTCTTAAATGAAGGAAAACAGCTAGCTCCACTTCTTACTTCAGGGAATTTATTTTCTTCTTTCTGTCCTACATCTTCCATTTCTAAAATGGAAGCACCTTACTAGAGGCTGCCAGGATGCGTCCCAAAATCATGAGCAGTGTTCCTCACTGCCTATGGATTTTATGATGAAGTGATTTGAGTCTAGATAAAATTGAGTTCACTGGCTGAGGAGATAGGCAATGCTGTGAGTCCTTAGTGACTGCACGAGGAAAGAAAAACAGTGTAGTAAACACAAGCCCTGGAGTAAGACGCTTTACTGGGATGCCTCCGGCTGCTCTTCTCGGACTTCCCTTGTGGTTTTCTCTCCTCAGCCTCCTTCACTCTTTGCTCACCCACCCACAGATTTGACAGGGCTTTGCCACACCTCCAGCACCACTGCCTCTACCTTTATGAAAATATTCTGAACACAGACAGAGCTTACACATTTATTTGTTGCTCATCCACCTTCAAATAGCTCTTTGATAGTGGTAATTGTCACGTTGCCTGGCTGTACTGAGCTGTTGACCCCTGCGCTGACATGCAATTTGATAACTCCTCGAAATGATCATCTTCAGTGACTCATAACAAATGTCCCAGTGATGGCTGCGACAATGGGAAGGAAGGGAACAGTCCTGACTCTTTTCTCCTACAGAGAAAGGACAACCTGCACACAAAGGGAGGGTGCAGAAAGGTCATGGACTCATCCACTGCACAACTGATAACCTCAGGGAGGAAGTGGAGACCTATGATGGGCAGGCAACTTGAGAGCCCCTCCTAGAGGCAGACAGCATTTCTTAGGCCTGGGAAAGTGGTAAAAATATCTTTATGCAGAATACATTATTTTCATTCCTGTAATATGTACATATATACATATGTACATGCATATGTATATGCATATATGTATATGTCACAGGGCCCACAATGTTGTTGGTAGCTTTTGTTTTCTGAATTTTGCTTGGATAAATAATATTATCTTTCAGTCCTGCTAGTTGGCTATTGATAACACAGAAGATGACATGGCAAGACTAGCTGAACTTTTATTAACTTAGAAAAGGCTTGCTTGCATGCCACACCCCCATAAGATGTCAGGAGAGGATTTTTTTTCCGAGGATTAGATTGTGACTGTCTCTAATCAGGAATCTCGAGGGTGAGGGGTGGGTTGGTGTGAGAGAGGACCATACCTTTTGTCATCCTTGAACCACTGGAATTCTGCGGAAGGGACTGCCGAGGCTTCACACTGCAGAGTCCCCTTCTGCCCCACGGGCACACCTGTACCCTTAGCTTCTGAGATGTATGGTGGATCTACAGAAAGAAGATTTTTTTGTGTGTGTGTCATTTAAGAGTACATTTGAAAATGAAAAACAAAAACGCTTGGTTCATTCATAGATTTTGTCTCTTACTCTCTGCTCGACTTCTGCCAATCTGCACCCTCAGACCGTTGTCTGGGTTGTTACAGAGAATGAAAATGGCCCAGATGCCATTCTAAAGGAAGACGTGGTCTCTCAGCATCATCGTTCCTCCTCTTGGTACTGAGATGGAGCAGTCAGCACTTGAACTACAGTGCCCATTTAAGCCTTTTAACTTTCATAGGCTGACACCCACCCGTCACCCTTACACTCCATGGGAAGGGCAGCTGGCACCTTTAATCATCCTCATAGAATTTCTGCTCACCAGGTTCCTGCCGAATTGTACAACTTCAGACTATTCAATTCCCACCTAAGACTCAGTTATAACTAATGATATTCAGGGAGAAGAGCCTGAAGGACATACAGACCAGTCCTCCCCGTGGGCATTCTCAAATGGATCCCATGCTAAACTGGACCTCCTTGCTTGTCTGCATTCATTTGAATATTCACTCAGCTACCTGCGGCATCCTAGAAGTTTGCACCAATGGGTAATAAAAAAAAAAACCTGGCATATAAAAATTACTGTTCTGTTTGATGCAGGGGCATTGTGCATGATGTGTGGACTGTGTCAGAAAGTGTCAATTTGCACAGATCCTGGAGAGAATTTTCTCTGGGGTCACAGTATCAGGAAAAGTGAAGTTTCTCCTAAGACCATCACTTGTTTTTATCTTGCAGATAATGTACATCTTAGAGCCGATTACGTTGCTTTTGCTTTTGCATTGTGAAGGCAGATTCTGAATGCGAACCCTGCAGCTTTCTGCTTTATAGTTCATATTTCAGGAGCTGACTCCCCCCTTTACTAATTTCCACAATAATTTTTTCTTTGAATCCACTATTTCTTTTTTTTTTACATTTTAATCTCATTGTCAACAATTGTAAATAATCTTAAGTTTCCTTAAAAATAAAGCTTAAATAATAGGGAAACGTGGGAACATTGTCTTTCCTTTATTGCTTAAGGTGTTTCCAGCTCTCTAGGTTCGAACTGGAGCACATATCAAAACACTAAGCACTGAGTGTTAATCTCTCTACATGCAGTACCCTTCCCCTCCCCCATCTGCCTATGTGACAGGAGAGGCTTCTACGCTGCTGGTCTTGGTATTGGGTTATATATTGTCCCAAGAAAAAAACTTTCCACAAGTCATAGGGCATCAAGCCAAGGCACATAACAAGGAGCCCAGAGTGAAAAGGGTGAGGAATTGGCAGAAAATTCATGTAGATCAATGCCAAGGAGAATTTAGAAGGTTGGTAAAAGAAGGATGAAGTTTTCACAGCACTGGCCTTCAAAGATTTTGAATTTTGCTTCTATTCGTTAAAAATATAAATTTGAGATATACCCTTTAAAAACCTGCATTTGTATCTACTTATGTTTAAATTATGTATGCAGCCCGTAGTCCATAAACATCAGCATCTTCATTACAAATAGCTGAGATACTGAGAGCAAAGTACACACAGCTGGGGTGTTTGTTCTAGCTCAGGCCTTCCTGACATACAGAAGTATCTGACAGGGAAATTGTCACTGCCCCATGTGAGTAAATTACCTGTGAGCTATGGATTTTAAAATACATGTATATAAATGCATTCAGTCCCATTTACTGATTTGCTAGGCATGTGTGAAAGTGTAGTATTACATATAAAATTACTCTCAGCTACTTTTATTAAAAAAAAAAGGATGGCACCTGGGCTTGTGAAACGAACCAAACCAAACCAAACCAAAACAGATGACTTTGGATTCTTGGGACTCTTTAGCTCTTCAAACCAGAGACTAGAAAGTGACACTGGGTCTTTTCTGTCACTTTGAAGGCTGGCTTATTGCTGCAGTCCTGATCTCAGGCCACCCTCACACACTCATGCAGTGGGGGCTGGCCAGGCCACTCACAGTTCACGGTGACCTTCACTCTTCGTACCACTGGTGCAGCCACGTCGTTGGAGGCGCTGCACTCGTAGTCGCCGGACTGCTCCCGGGTGATGCCCTGAATCTCCAGGTATTCATCCTCACTCACAAAGCCCACAGCTGCAGGAGAAAGAGGGAGGTGAAGACAGAGGACAAGGCTGAGGACACTCATTCAAAAAACGAAGTAGGAACTGGTTACATCAAGAACTGTCACTTTGTCAGCTCAAATTTTTTAGGAACTCTTCAGAGACTCTCTTTCCTCTTTCTTCCCCTGCTGGAAACTGGGGAGCCAAGCAAAGGTTTCCAGCTGCAGTGTCTCTACTCCTACTGAACTCATGTATGGAGAGAATGAACTGGTTCTCCATTAAGTGATTAATAATTTGGTATTTACACTGCTCATCTCTTGCCATGTGGTCCAGCTCTGGAATGTGATCAGGCACCTTAACTCTTTCTGACCTCCAGGCACCACTTAAAGTGAGCCTCTGATGCTGAGCTGCACACTGCCAGCCTGGGCATGAGTCAATTGAGGATACTGCATAAGGCTCTCTCTTCTCCCCCTCCCCCCACCCCCCATCTCTCTCTCTCTGTCTCTTTGTCTCAGACTCTCTCTGTGTCTCTGTCTCTCTCTCTGTGTCTGTCTGTCTGTCTCTCTCTGTCTCTCTCTGTGTGTCTATGTCTCTGTCTCTCTGTGTCTCTGTCTCTCTCTCTGTCTCTCTGTCTCTGTCTCTCTCTCATGAGACACATCACCAGTAAGACAGATACTATTTGTTTTCATATTAGAAAAACAGGCAGGCAGGTATCAATCTCCTGGAACTAACTCTTAGCCATAAAACCCAAAGAACAAGCCAACATCAAGATCACACATCTGAGGTCCAACCACAAGAAGAACAAAAAGTAAAGAGTAAGAATTCTCAATGGCAAAGCTTCCCATATCACTTACGCATTCTGAGATTTGATTCCACTCCTTTAATGAGAAATCACTAATAATAAGGCCTTAGCCATACCACATTCCACACATATATATAGCCATGAGCATTCAGTCATGCAAAGACTAAAGCCCAGCGTCCCCTAAAGGCATGATCTCATGTACCCCAGGCTGTCCTCAGACCCACTAAGTTGCTTAGACCTTGCACACCTTATCTTTTGCACCTCCCTCTATGATAGGATTTTGGGCAGATGCCACCACACCTGGCTGAGCCCAAGGCCTTTAAGAAAATCTGTTTCCAAGGTCTGTCTTGAAGTTGCCCTGTGCCTTAGTTTCCCTGACAATTAGGATATAAATAAGGAAAATGCTCTTTCCCTTCGGGCATTACCCTCCCTAAGGTGTTAATGAGGATAATGAGAATGAGGCTGTCCTAAAGTAAGGAAGTGTAAAAAGTGAGCAGGAGGCCCACTGTGCTTAATTCTGCCACTACAAATTGAGACTGCAATTATCCCTAGAAATGGAGAAACACTTTTCTGGGTGTAACTCACAAAACAGGCCTGCTATCTCAAGGAGTTACTGAGAGCAACAAATAAAAAGAACACAGGGCACATGAAAGCATTTGAAAAGGCTCATGTTTTGCCCACCTGGTGGGGTGGCTAATCCTAAATGCTTTAGAAAGGCACAGAGGGAGGTGGCATGAAGCTGCATTTATGTGGACAGCCTCAGAAGTGGACAAGGGATTCTTAGATTTAGGTCATAAAATCTCTCCACAATGTCATATGTTTCTGATAACCCAGAACATAAAACCAATAACTAAGAAATTAAGATTATACAAAGAAGTACGTAGATGGCATATAAGGTGTAGATGCATATGACAGTGCTGTCCTCCTTCTTGTCATGACAACAGTAACCATAGCAACAGCAGAAACAATAATAAAAAACAAACAAACAAACACACACACACCACTATCTTGTAAGAAAGGGCTGTCACTGTCCACTCTCCTGCAACATTTTTTAGCCATGCTAAGTTTGTGCCAGCATCCAGCAACAGCATACTGACCCAGAGCACTCAATTTACAGATATTTAGGCCTTGTGGAATCTGTACTACATGAACTTAAATGTTTTCTTCTATTCCCTTTGAAGGAGAAAAGAAGTGCCAACATCTCTCATAAAAAACATGATGAACATTTAATTCACAAAAGGAAGCAAGGGTATACTAAATAGAAAACAGGGTTCACAGCCCATCACAGAAGACAATCTTCTGGAACCCCCAAAGACTCAAGCACCAACTGTCAGAAACTTCAGCGTAACCGTTATTGTTTCGGAGGACGATACACTTTAGAACTTTGGTTTGAGGAAAAGTAGAGGAAATGAGAAAGGAGTCTCATGAAGAAACTGTGATTCCTCTTGCATGGCTGTTGTTTATTTACTACCAACTCCAGGCCAACGTTTGTCATATCTTTTCGCGCTAGAATGCTATAATTACTGTGCAAAGCATCTCAGAGACCAGTGTCACACTTAATATTCCCATTAATTTTAAATGGTAGTCCTTGGTACATATGTGTGGCAATTGGTGTCATATTTTAATTAGGCTTGCCCTACACCATCTGAAATTAATAATGGCTTGAATTACCAGTGTAATTTATAAATTAACAGTGCCTCAGCATTAGGAAATAAATTAGCTTTGGACAGCTGTTTCTGGACTGATCTCCAGTGTCACTGTGATGATTGGTGGGACCTAGGGTCTTTCAGGGCCAGGTAGCATACCACCAAAGACAGAGAAACAAAAAGAACAAGCGTTCTTTTGGACACTTGTTTTCTCCGTTTTGAGTCTGTGTATTCTTTGCTTCGGGTCTATGATCTGGCTGTGCTCACTCACTGGGATCACACTGAGATCTGCAGAGGCTGAGCTATGATGAACTTCCTTTGCAGGCATCCAACAGGAAGCACATTTGGAAGGAGTACGGTCATAAGCTGAATTGCAATCTGGTAAATGGCCATTGACATTGAAAACTCATCAAGTATTCGGCAAGAACATGGAGGTATGAATGACCGTGAGGATTCATTCATCTATTCTTGCCAGGTGATGTGTAAGGAAGGGACCAGATGGCTTAAGATTTGGTGAAGGCACATAGTCTCTACTGATTAAAATATTTAGTATGCTCAAGTCATAAAAAAAAAAAACCCAAAGAGACTTTATTTTACCATCATAGATGCTCACACAAGCTGAGAAACCATAAAGAGCCCATATGATCTCATTGCTCTCCATTATATACATTTTCTGACTAAAGTAATCCAAGTCGATGCAAATAAGTTCATTTGCATTAAAGAGCTGAATGAATTGTACTTTTCTTTGTTTTCACTTTTCTCTTAGTAGGAATTGTTCTCTACTAGAGGCCTAAATGGAAGAAATGGAGAGAAAGAGGAAAACCACACACACAGTAAGGTTAATGCGGAAGCTCCAGAAGTGATGCTTAGGACTTAGGACTTAGGACAAACAAACGAGCAAAACACACTAAACTGAAACATGTGGTCTTAGCATTTCAAAAAGAGCAAAGTTTCATATAACAGCATTTACACTCTGGCTGTGAATTGATCAATGCTTTACCACTAGCACGAAGAACTTAGAAAGAGTACAAGAGGAGGGAAAAAACAAAAACATTTTGACTGAACACACTTTCTAAATTGCTACAGGGCCTCTTAAGAGAGAAAAGGGAAAAGCACTTGATCAAAGCCAATGGAAAGAATCTCTTCATGATCAATAGCTACTCACTTATAAATTGGCTTTCTCTTCTAAAGAAAATGCATCCTTGGGTGAAAATGACACTCATCATTCTAAAATATCCCTGTCTTCATGGCACGACTCTTCAGACAGCACAAGTGGATCCCTGTTTTCTTTACCAGCGACCATATGCCTGTGACTTACTAGAAAAGCCTCCTGGAAAGGAGCCTGCAACACACCAGAGTTTATCTTGCACTGGTGTAGCAAAGAAGGTGACAGACCACCTTTTTTGTAAAGACCAGAAGTTTAGATTCACACAAACCAATTCTCCACTGTCTAGCTCCATGATATAGTGAGTCAGCTAAGTTCTCTGCACTGCTAGCTCTGCTTCTGAGCAACTCAGAGAAATACTATGTACTTCCAGGGCTGCTGTGGGAGGAGGCCTGGGATAAACTCTCCTTAGGTACCAGTCACTCTCATCATCGCTATCATCCATTCGCCAGTGCTACCCTGACTGTAAACACAACCATTTATTTCATTTTAATTGGGTGTAGATGCGGTAAGTTATGAGCATATGCAAATGCTCCAGAAAGGGGCATCAGATGCATGGGAGCTGGAGTTTCAGGTGGTGATGAGCCAACAAATGTGGTGCTGGGGACTAAAATTGGGTCTGTCGT
The DNA here is from genome assembly GCF_903995435.1 of Acomys russatus. Taxonomy (NCBI): domain Eukaryota; kingdom Metazoa; phylum Chordata; class Mammalia; order Rodentia; family Muridae; genus Acomys; species Acomys russatus. The sequence goes on from NC_067150.1 coordinate 22,723,151, forward strand.
AAGAGAAGCACATGCTCTTAACAGCTCAGCCATCTCTTCCGACCCCCATAGCACTTTTATTAAAGAGTTTGATATACACGGATGAATGTGTGAGCGTGTGTGTGTGTGAGAGAGAGAGATTTGAGTGTGGGAATGTGCATGTGTGTGTTGCATACAAGTGCATAGAGGTCAGAAATCGATGGCAGGTGTCTTGCTCATTCTCCGATCATTCTCCACCTTATGTATTGTCCTGGGTCCATTGATAAAACCAGGGTTTGCGGATCTCAGCTACTCTAGCTAACCGTCTCCCTTCTGGCATCTCTTTTCTCTGCTGACCACAGTGGTCAAGGTTTTATGCGGTTCCTAGAGATCCAAACTCCAACCCTCATATTCCTGTGATGAGAACTTTATCCATCAAACCTTCATGCCGGCCCCTCCTACTATGACTCGTTATCAGGCTCTGCTACTTTTCATCTTAGACAAATATGATGATCCCATCTTCGCAGACTGTTTTATCATCTGTCTACCGAAGTAAATCACATCTTCATTTCCAATTCTGACTTGTCCATGAAAACTGCATGATTTGAGATGAACTATCCCCCACAAAAGGTATGCTTTCGACCTAACTACCAGTCGAATGTTACTCTTCAAAGGCTCTTCTTTTTTCTTCTTTCTCTTTGCTATTTTGAGGGAGGCTTTCACCTTGTATTGTAGACTGGTGTCAAACTGTGGCAACCTTCTTACCTTAGTCCCTTAAGTGCCCTGGCATCGCAAGTGCAAGCCACCATATTCAATTGCTTGGAAATAAAGAATGCAGAAACCAATTAGGTTGAAATGGGTTGTTAGGGTGGGCAATATTAAGGCATATGAAGAGACGATGGTAAAGTGATAGGTATAGGTGGAGGAGGAAGGGGAGAGAGTAGGGGGTTGGGGTGAGGGTGGAGGACACTTTCTTCCCACAGTTGTTAGAGAAAGCCTAGCGTAAGCAACACCTTGATTTACACGTCAAGTTGCCCATAACTTAGAGGTATTAAAATCTGATTGTTTCTTATACCTGGAGTTTTGTGTCTTGTACAGCATCCCAGGGACATTAGCATATGCTCTTTATTAATTCCCAAAGGGGCTGGTGAAGGTATAGCTATGTGCACTGCACAAATACATACGGAGCCAGAGCCTCCTGAGTTGAAGACTTTTTATAGCCTTCTAGGAAATTATTTTGTGCAGTCACTGAACATGTAGCTATAATGGTAATTTACAACAGTTGTGGGCCACATTCTGACCTCTTTTCTCCAATGTAGTTCAGCTTCCTAAACAAAAAGAGCCAGGTCATTGTGATGTCTGGCTCAATGCATCTAGAAACTAGTTTACTTGATTTGAAATTTGTCAAATACTTATTGATACAATCATTGATTAGGTTGTGTTATTACAGTCATTCAACGATACAGTAACTCAACAGGTTGAATCCAATCAAAGTAGTTCCAGGACTACAAATAATCTATATACAGCTCTCAGGTGGCTCTACTTCTAAGGCAGTGCCACTTCTGGCATGTGTCTTTCATGCGCTATTTATATTTTCTGACTTTCAAAAACCCTGTAATTCCTATTTGTGTTTTAGGAAAAGATTTTTCTTAAGTATGTGACTTTAGAAGGCTTATGAAACATTTAGTATAATTTATATCTAGTCTCAGAGCCAATTATTTCCTCAGAGGAGTGAGTGCTTAATTTAAGACTGTAGCTCAATGAGTAGGTATGAATTATCTCACAGATAATGTTTTACAGCCGAAATTTCAGGAGCACAGCTACTTCATTAAGCAATGTGACAACCAAAGCACCAAAACGAAGCAAGCTAGGTCAGGCTGGCTATGTAATCTGCCCTTCCCAAAGTCCAATAGGAGCCTCTCACTAGCCATGATCCTGAGCTTGGAGGCCTGCTGCAAAGGACCGAGCCATCCCAAGCACCTGAGTTCACAGATTGGGTGATAAATCTCTCTTAACGGAAAATAATAACAACCATGTTATCATTTTTATCCTACCCAAGAATAAATTTGTGAGGAGGACAGCTGTAGCTATTGGAGGGGATACAGCTGCCTTTTTGCTTAATATTTTTATGGCATGTATAGCAGCTGAAATCAAATCAATGGACCACAGAAATTGGAAAAATATAGAACCCAGAATCCCAGCATCAGAAGCTAGTGGGAATTATTTTTAAAATGTAGTGCCAACATGGGATTTAGCAGTGCCAGCCAAGGACTAGATGGTTGGAACAGCATTCTAACTATTGATACTTCCCACGTCCCAGTCTGCATCTGGGTGGTTCTGAAGAACTCAGGGTGGGCTTCAGGACATCTGCTTTCAGGCCAAGTCAGTTGACATCCACCCTGATACCTTTATGAGTGAGTGAGCCTGCACAGTTTAGTTTTTACACTGGAGGAAGCCATGCCCGTTTCTAGCATTGGTAGTAAAGTGGAAACGCTACAGTAGAGACAAGGTTCTGAATGATTTTAGGTGGGGATGAAGAAAGTGATCAAAACCAGAAACTAAAGACAGGTAGGAAGAGAATATTGCTGTGAATCCAGGGTCGGTGCGTGTGTGAGCTTCCAGTGTAGTCCTTGAACCAAGAGCACCGAGCAGTGCATTGTAGAACACAGAAGCGGGGCAAGTCCATGGCCTTCGATGCTAGACTGGACAAAGTTGGAGGTCACACTGGCTGCATGAATAATCCACATAGCAATAGGTGTGGTGGAGAAAAACTACCAACATTAAACATATCTCCACAACATGGTATTAATGATGCATGATTTATAGTATACATACCATAAAAATACTAAGCAAAGAGACAGTCGTAGTCCCTCCAATGACTAAAGCCATCCACCCTACAAATATATTCTTAGATATGATAGGATTTATAACATGGTTGCTATTATTTTAGGCTATAAGAATTTTACCACCCAATCTGTGAACTCAGAAGCTCCATTTGCTCTGTTCTTTGCTGCAGAACAGCTTCTGTGGGCCTCAGCTGAGGCCGGAACACACCACCGAAGAGATGATGAGACCATAAGCAATCCTCTCTGTCTGCAAGTGAGCAGCCACGATTTGGATGCAACTCCCACCCTGCAGACTGTAGTGGACAGCAGCTTGTGTGGAGTTCAGACATCCCTTCCATAAGATAGAAAGGTCATCATCACCTTACAGGATACCTGTGGGTGTGAGATGAGTATGAACATTCCTCTCAATAAATGGAACTATCACACCTACTAGCTTCTGTGGTATGAACTAAATTTGGGCATTTTTTAATATTAAAAATATCAAGACAAGAAAATCTCAAGAAATGAAAAGAAGGTCAGATATCATCTTTGCTGGTAGGAATGTAATAAACTCTGCAAAGGATTCATCATATATCCTTTAATTAGTACCGCTACTCCTTTTACTTAAAATAGGATTTGATTTACAAGAAATACAATTTCTGGGGATCACTTCTTCTTAAAAGCAAATCGTATAGTTGCATATTCCAGGTAAGCCTGCTTGAGGGTTTGAGAAACATCCCTGATTTCTCAACTAAGAACAAAATGTTAAAGACACATTTACACACACACACACACACACAAACACACACACTCACGCGCACACACACAGTCACACACAAACACACACACTCACGCACACACACACACAGTCACACACACACACACACACACACTCAATTTCCCTCTAGATTTTTATCAGAGGGCTTACACAAAAGAGAATCTGATGATCACTAGAAGAAGGTGCAAATTTAAAAGCTGTCTTTCATAGTAAATGTTCTGGAAGGTTTCAAACTGATTTTTATCCTGCTGCAAACTGAGGAATAAGCCTGAAAAGACTTGGTGAGAAAATTACTTTTGCTATCAAATATAGAGACAACCTTTAGGAAGTGACTAGGCTGAACTGTCACTTCTTTAAACAGGTTACTGTTGGTTACCAGCATTTGAGGTGCCCATGTCACAGAGAGAATGCATGGCAATGTCTCCATGCCATTGCCTGTGTGCCACTCCCCAAATTATAGATAACGTCAATTATAGATAACGTCAACACTTCTTATTCCTGGGAAGCTCATCCTATCAGTCCTTGCAAGTTCCCTTTCTGTTGGATGCAGCAGAGACATTAACTGTGGTTGAGTTCTTCACGTGAGTCGGGGCTTCATTTATACATGGGCTGCACACAGGGTGATGTGCCCCAAACAGTTTCCTTGTTCAGTAGAACCCCTGCGTGCGACAGAAATGCAAACAGTACTCATAACATTAATCTGCTGACCTGATTCCATCATAAAGCAATATAAGTTCCATAAAAACTGTGAACTGATGCCAACTATAAATTGCATGTGTAAACATACATGTGCATATATATCTGAGTCAGATGTATGGCATAGATTCTCCGTATGCTAAAACTAATTTGGTATTTGGAAGTGAAGGTATATATATTTGAATATTTATGAATATGCATATGTAAAGTGTAATATTTTAAAGTATAAAGAAGAAAAAAGGAATTCCTTTCGTAGTTTGGATTAGAGAATTGTTGGAAAAGAAATTAGCTCTCCAGAAAAGAGAAGCTACAACCTACAATATTTGTGACAAGGAGCCCTTTGTACTCTTCCTGGGAGGCAGGCCCTGCTGCTTCTTAGGAAAGATCAGTACTTTTGCTAAGGACAGTGGCGGTACTTCTCAGGGCAGGTGAGGCCTCTCAGGATACTGGGCTCTGTTAGGTCACTGCCATTCCTATGTTCCCTGCGTGAGGACCTGGCAGCTGAGTTCTGCAGGCAGGCCTTCTATTACGGGTGATGCTATCAAAATCAAAGAACACAGCTGGATGCTTGGAGTTCTCAGCTTGATGTCTGAAACCCGAGTATTTGCAGGAGTGCAGCTGATGGCTGCTAAAAAATAAATAAAATATAAATAAATAAATCAGCTTTTGATTTGTAAAACTCAGCCAATTTGATCTGAAAGACATTGATGGCGATAAATATAGAAGCATCAGGGCCATGTCATCTCAAACTTCAGGCATTTGCTTTGCTTCTTTCTGACTCTCTTGAGGCAGGAGTTGGCACAGAGTGTTGAGAGAGACGAAGGACTGAACAGCTTTGGCACTGCATGCCCAGATTCAGTTAGGGAAAGTTCACTGATTTGAGAGGCTACTAAAGGGTTAAGATGTTTCTGACCAAGAGGGGGCATGGTCAGCAAGAGGTCCATTTCTAGCAGTCTCCCTGAATACCACCTTGCATGGGGTACCTGAGCATCTGGGTTAGAGCTATCAAGAAAACTTGTAGAATGGTGTTTCCTAATCGGAGGAGTGTGGATCTCTAGCCCAGGTTTTGAACATGGACATCTGATATCAGCTGAAGATGTGAAAAATTAGTGATGGTTTAGAGCCAAATCTGCATTGACCCACACCTTCTCAAAGGAAAATAAAGGCTTCTAAATCTTGCTGATGACAGGAAGAACACAGTGGCAGGGCCAAAGCCACATGTATGCTGTATTAAATATTTAATGGAGAATGGCAAGCGAAGTAGCTTATCTATAAGCCATTTGAAGAATAACCATGTGCATCCGGCAACCACTCCTTTCACTAAAGGGGAAATCTTTGCCCACCAAGACCTGGATTGATAGATGTCTGGTAGGGGAAGTTCTGCCCATACCAATGGAGGCTGTGGGTTGTGAGCTGAGGTGGGAATTAGTGGACACAGCATTCTCAGATGCAGAGCACAGTGCGGGCTCTCTTTTAAGATGCTCATTTGTCGGCGAGCATGCCAAGAAAAGCCCTACAAAGAACTGGGAGTTTGGGAATGTGAGGGGTAGAAAAGCGGGCATGGCATCACTCTGTAGTTGAGATCATCTAAGGGATACATTCCACCGGATTCTGAAAGCAACGTGACAAGGTGCTGTGAATGCTAGAGATGGAAGTACCATCTTTGAATTTGCAACTGGCGCAGAGAGGATGCATACTGGCTATGTGCAGACGATAATAACTAGGGAAACCACACGGACATATACACAGAAAAACAGGAAAAGTGTCTGAAGAAGGAACATTTGGGCCCAGAGAGAAAAGGAGACATGACTGAAAACTTTGCATTTGTCATACATAATTACAGTCTTCAAGTAGGAAGGGGGGGGTGGTGGCGTGTTTTCAAACAGTTGTCAAAACCTAGCCACCAACACAGATATTTCATACCTAATTGTGCTACCTGGAACATGTGCAGGCTCCTTGACCATCTGTTTGTGCATTCCTTTCAACGTTGTTATTAGTTCCAATATACACAGGTGGAATTTCTCAAGCACATGGAATCTTTAACAGGAAGAGTGTAGGGAAAACACCAGAAGGCCTGATATACTATTTCATGGGACACATTACTAACGTTCCCCTTATATTCGTGTTACTTTGTATGGGATCTAAATGTATGGGCATGTGCATCTGTACAGTGGATAGAAAATGGCGTAGTAAAAGAAGACAAGCATGGCGTTTGTTACTGACTTCTGCTTATAGCTGTTCCTTTAGGAACGAGGTGACCTTGAGGAAGTTATCGAATCTCACTTCCCCGTTTTAGTAAAATGCAGATACATGTCCTTTTCCTGCTCATAGACTGGATATGAGAATTATGTGAGGACGTTTGTAGAAACACAGAGAAGAATGCTTGATACACGGGAGGCAATCAATGTTAGAAGAAAAAAAAAAAAAAGCCACAGGAGAGGTGGTGCAGGTACTCACAATGACATCTGATAAGACCCACACCTCCTCTGCTTCTATCTCTTCTTTCTAGTAAATTTACGGTTAAAAAGCCAGCTCCTCCAGTGAAAATTTCTAGCTATAATCATGATTTCCGTGTACACATTCCAACTTCAGAGCGTGCTGCACCCCAGGCTCGTAACTGCAGGGGAATGCCCATCTGTTGTGCCCAAGACATGACAACTCAGACTCTGCTTCATCCTCTTGTCTTTGCTCAGAGATCTGGCAACTCCCAGTTCTCCTGACGTGAGGCAGAGTCCTCTTATCTCACTCCCATCTTCTTCACTTTCAGTCAAGTTACTCTGGTGGGGGAACAGTACCCTCACACGGGAGCTTCCTGGTGGCTACCTTCATTTCCTCAGCACTGTTATTATTTTAATTTGGGCCCGCATTATTTTCACACTACCTGACCTTATAACTCAGATTTATTTGTTAATTATATTATTACCCAGTTTATTACTGCTAAAATATTGGCAATAGCAGTAATCAATTTCATTGCTACTTAAATCCATTCTCCGCTTGACCTGACACAGTGACATGGCGCTACACAGATGTTCCTCTGGGCCCTTGCCTGCTTCTTCAGGTTTCTTCATCACTCAGTATTCTCCTCAGATGCACCAGTCGTACCAGCAGCATGCTAAAAATACCAGGCAGCATGTGAATCTGTGTGTCTGAATCTCCTTCTCTGTGTCTGGAATCAAATGTCTGCTCTGCCCACTTTAAACATCCATGCAGACTTCAAAGCTGTCTCGGACAGGGCTGCCCTGAGAAGCCAGTGCTGACCCTCGGCCCCCTCCCCTGTCTCCACTCTGTTTATGCTTCTGTTTGCTGGGCGGTATGGGGAATAACACTGCCTTGCTGTGTACTCCTTTTCAACAAAACAGAATCTTTTATTAGGTACATTGAAGTCACTAAGTGAGTATAAAGTCAAAGCGGCAGTAAGTGAAATCGCTGGCTGATTTAGATGGCTGACATTGCCTTCGCGGACCATTTAGAACCTTCTTTTCTGATTTCTAAGAAAACAGCTGACATCTTACCTTTTAAGATTTTTTTTTTTTTTTTTTTTTTTTTTTTTGTTTTGTTTCTGTTTTTATGTGTCTTTAAGGTGTGGACACATTAAAAAAAAAAAAAAAGAATTCTCAAAATGTCCACAGACTAAAGCGTTTTATTCCACATGTGCTATGGAGAAAAAGCCTAGACCTGGGGCAAGTCAAGAGAGATTGGGTTTTGCTGTTTCGATGAAAACCGTTCCTTAAACGTTCCCATCCCCACTGTCCATGCCCCTGCTTCCTCTGGCTATGAGGACACAGTGTGTCCTAATCAGAACGGTCTATGAGAGCATTCTTATGTCTTCATCAATCTGGTTAAATTTCTTTCTGACTCGAATCAGCTTGGTGATTCAGCTTTGTCAACTTGTAATTAGAAAGGGAGTGATTGCAGGGGACGTGATTACGCCCTTTACCTTCCTGGGATAGGCAGGGGAAAAGTGCTGCCATCAACAAGAAATGGGCTTCTGCAGAGGAAAGGGAGCCTCTGTGTGGGCACTCGGGCCACATGCCACATGGAGAATAGCTCTGTGCCGGGAGTGGAAGCAGCATTGGTGGAGAAGAGGCTGCAAGTAAGAGCTGAGTCCAGAGAAGGCGCCGCATTCAGCCAAGCAGAGTAGTGCCAGGCAGAGAGCCCTATCTATGCCAGGTGCTCCTCCCCTCCTGCTTCTGCTTCAGGACATTTGGAGCCTAAGATATCCATGTCTTTCCTGGGTCTAGGATGGTGCCTGCCACTGACAGCTGCCCGCCCCCCTCTGCCCCTCATCTACTGTTCCATGTAAATTACATTAACGTGCAACCCTCAAGTCTTCTTCAAACCTGGTAATGCTTCCTTTCCCTCCATTCCAACAAATGGGACTAAGGAACCTTTTCTTTGATCAGCACCCAAATGTTATTGGTCCCTGACATGAGACATTTAGCCACTCTGAAGAAAATCTATTTGTTATTGTTGCTTAACCTTCAACTTCAAGAGAAAAATCACCCCATCTAAAAATTTGACTGTCCCGTTCTGCACTGCCGTGGAATGACAGGAAGGACTCATGCCAAGAGTTAGTGGCTGTAAGCATGGGAAAAAAGAGGCAGAAATGAGAGGAGGGGCATTAAGGAGAGAAGAAGAGGGTATATAAGAGAAGCAGTTGATAAAATTACATGTTAAACATGTACAAGATCTGTGCAAGCCCAGGCCAGACCAAAGGCCACAAGGAAGAGAAGTGGGTATGAAGTTCCTTCCATCGCTCTAGGAAGCTCTTAGCTGGTGAGGAGAGGAGGGGTCAGTATTCTCTGAGAGGGTAGACTGTTATACATTGGTCACACTCCAGTGGCATGTCATGCATGCAAGAGTATTTGGATAGCACAAAATGGCACTTGATGGGCTGAAAAATAAGACTACAAAGTTGAATAGGAACTGAAGAGGGAATGAGTCCAGGAAGAGTTGGAGGAGGGAGGCCAAATCTAATCAAAACATATTGTACAGCATTCTCAAAGACTTGATATAAAATTCCAAGCCACATAAGAAAGGCACACGATTGCTAAAGGCCGTTGTTCAGTTCTTAGGCAGGACAGAGGGGTCCATGATGCCTGTATTCCCATGGAAGCTCTACACCATTGCCATCCTGGGGAGGAATCAACTACAATCATTCATTGTCTGACATCCTCTAATGCTTTCAGGACCACAGTGCCAGACTGATTCACCATTCTTCTACAAGTGACTAATCCTGTAGAATAGGGCCAGCCAATTTTTTTTTTTCTCTCTAAAGGACGAAATAGTAACTATTGTAAGATGTGTAGATCCTGAGGCCTCTGGGTCAACTACTGAGCAGCACTGACATGGCATCAGATGAGACACAGAAACCATGTGGTTGTGGTTGCAGATTAATAAAGCTTTAATTGTAGGCAATGCCAGTTAAGTGTCATGCCATTTTAATTTGTTATAATATACAGGGTTGTACATCTTAAGCTACCACTGAGGTTTAGCTCCAGGAACTCTTGAGGATATTAAAATCCACAGAGGTTCAAGTACCCTGTGTAAAATGTATTTGCAGATAGTACTCAAACCATAGCCTTGTGTAGACTCTTAAGTTTTCTCTAAATTATCTACAAAGTCACATGTACTATAAGCCTATGTAAATATTTTGTCACACTATGTTCTTTGGAGGATAAGGAATAAGGAAAGGTGTTCTGTAAATGCCTCGTGCAAATGTAGTGATTTCGATTGTGTACAGCTGAGTAAGTGAACACAGAATAGAGTATAGAGAATGAACTTTATTATTTTTTATTGATATTCAACTATTCAAAAATGAAAAATAGCTCTACAGAAGTGCCAGCGGGTTGAAGTTGGCCCATCACTGTAGTTCACTGACCTTTACTCTAGTTCTCAATTGTCTGCTTCCATCCATTTCATAATGCATGGTTCACCTAACTCTCCCTTTGTCTTAACTCCATACCCACCTCTTCTTTCCTGATGCTCTCATTGTGCACTCTGGACCCTGTTCTCCACAGTCAGCAGCTCCTTTATATCCTGGGTTTCTTGGAGAGGCACTAACCTGGCCTTGTCATGAGGGTCTGGGAATCTGTATGGCCCTCCAGATCTCCAGGCAGAAGCTACTGATTTTCAAATAACATAGCCACTTTGTCACTTGGTGTCTTTGATTCCTAACAAAAGTTGTAGTCTGAGTCTTTTTCAAAGCTGTGGCTTTGAGGCTCCTATCATCTCAATAATTACACATTTCTCTTCTTCACATTTTTTCTGTTGACCTGACCATCTCTCCTCATTCATGGAACATCTTTGGTCCTGGTTTAGAGTTTCCATCACCGGTCCAACTCCTACCATTATTCTCAGAGACCTACTGTCCAGAGATACAATTGATCAAAACCTAGCTCCCTTTTTCTTGATCTTTCACGACTCTTTCCTCTGATCTCCTCAGTGACCTATTTCACATTTTAAACCTGCAACTTGCCTAAAGCTATATTATCTCTTATGTCGTGAATTTGAACATTTTAGTGTATCTGTGGCATCCTGTCTTTCCACAACATTTGACGCATAACAAGATATAAAAAACAATTATACTTTCATCCTTGGGTCCTCAAATCCACTGAGCCATCCCTTTCAGCCTCACTTCTCCTTTTACTCCCCTACGATAAACCTTAGGCTTCCTGACCTATCATTTTAATCTCTTATGCAAAAATACCATAACCCTCACTTCTAGTTCTATGTTCTATCATCAGTGTACATAACTTGGTCTTGTCCCTCCCACAGTCTAATCCCTATTTAGAGTGTACCTATTTCTGCCCCTCCTACCCTTTCAAAGCTATCACTCTATTAGTTGCCTCCTCCCTTCCCTGCCTGTCCTCAGCCTTCACGATGCTGGAACACTTCTATGAACATTCTTTTTTCACCTTTTAACTCTCTGCCCCCCATCATCACTGTGTTCCACTGACTTGTATTCACATCCCACCTCCTTAAGCGACTGTCTAAATGTGTTATCTGAAGTACTTCACTCCAGGTTCCTACTTCAGACAGTCCAATCTAGCACCTGTTCACACTTCTTTGCTGACCCTATCCATACTAAAGCCATCAAATGACTGCCAAGTTTCCAACTTTACTGCAAATGTTTAAGTACTTTCTTAAAAGATTTCCCAGCAGCAATTTACAAGGTTGACAGCTAACACCTGTAAATGGTCTTCTTAGAGTCTATAATGTCATAACCTCTGAATTGTCATTGGTTTCTCTGGTAACATCTTTAAAATCTCCTTAGGTAGATTCTCCTACTTCGTTCATATTTCACATATTAATTCTTCAGACTCTAGTCCTGGGTACATTTTCTATTTTTTTCCACTGTTCAATCATTTCTTCTGCAGCTTTGAAGATCCATGTACATGGCAAAAACTCATTTCTTCCTTGGCTCTATTTCTCATCCACCTGAGACTCATGCATGCAATGGCTAATCAAACACAGTCACTGGAGGTCTGGAATGCACCCCAACCTTGGTCTTTCCGACACAGAATCTTCATTATTAACTAATAACTCCTCCGTGACTTACACCACCCCCAACTACAAAAACAAATGTGTTACCGAGAATGATGTATTCTATCTCTAAATGAGGCCTCGATTTTATCCCCTTTACTCCAATTTAACATAGGTACCCTTACACTGAAGAGACTACTACAGTAACCTTTAGTGATTTCAAATTTCTAAAACTTGCTCATAGATCTCTATTTGGAACACATTCCCGTAAAAATACTAATGGAATGTGGCCATCTGTGTTGGCAGTGCCACACCTGCATGGATTCCATCGTATCCCTTCATTGCTGGACAACTCCATATCTTTAGCATTTTCTCTGTATTTTTCCATAATTTCTCAATTTGCAGAACAATTGACAGTAACTGAAGAAGGTTATCTCATCTTTGGCCCCATGTTGTGCTTATGTGATTACCTAGAAGTCTTTGCCCTCTCAGGTTGTCCGGCGTCTCTTTTGGGGTACAGCTTAAATTTCATCTTTGTGAACATAGCTGACATCACCTGTGTTAGCTATGCTATGCTGTGTCCTCTGTTAGTACTTATTGTATTGAAATTGGATTGTTAGTGATTTCCAACTAAAGGTCTATTAAATGCAAACAATATTTCTGCATCTGTAGGGTATAGTTACAAACAATATACAGTTGCCGAAAGAAAAAATAACGAATAAATAAAAGTAAATCTGATGCCTCCGCTCACAATTAAGTTTAGCTGGCTAGGTCAACATTCACTCTTTACCTATGCTTTTATAGATTTGGTGATTAAAGCAATTTGTTCAGTATCCCAATGCCTATTGTGAGCCTATAAATGAAGCATCTTTATTACTTCCTTAATAACCCATGGCACACTGACTTGATGCTCTTGAGTCACATTCCAGTTCCCAATTTCCTGATTGCTATGCTTTACCAAGGGCAAAACAGTGGGAGACATCTGCTCACTTACAGTGTTTAAAATTGAATATGCATGCTCATATTAATAATAATTAAAATAATATGACTTTCAGTCAATTTTACTGTAAGTACTTTAAATTCCACACCGGATTTGTAGTACCAGTTAAGATGAAGCAAACACAACTGCTCACTCTATCTCTTCTGCTCATTACAATGGGAAAAATGTCAGGTGATTGAAGGATCCTGAAATCAGATATCAGTTGGGCTACCAAGGGGAGAGACGAAAACTGAAGAAAGAGCAAGGTGATGGCAGTTTACTTTAACTGTATTTTTCTCTGACTTTTTCTTGCTTAATTGCAGAGTGAGAAGAACTCTGAATTAGATACCATGTCCATCAGAGGCAAGATCATGACATGTATTCTTTGCCCCTGAGAATGATGGCAGGGAGAATTGGCACTATGGAAGCATGCAACACACCCTGAGTTTTCCTCATGCCTCTATCTGTAGCTGACATCTGAGGGAAAACCTGCTCCATGAGAAGAGGAACTGAGAGAACAGGGGGTGGTTTTGTTCAAACGCCAAGAGGAATATTCACTCCATCTTAGAATTCTCTTCCTTCCGAGCACATTTTCCTGCAGCTGGATTCAATCCCATAATCAGTACCGTTGCATTGTAGGGATGAGATTTGTGGTGAGTGCTGGTCTGCCTTTCTAAGGCAAAGGATGGGGGCTCATAGGAGCTGGAGAGGGGGGAGATTACAATGAGGAAGAAGCTCAAAGGAGGGGTTCTTGAAGCATCTCAGGAAAGCCAATTTTAGCCTTGAGGGCATGTACACCTGTCCCATAAAATAGCCACACACTTTGAGAACTGGACTGTAATCAGCCCCACCTGGCCTACTTACAAGTTGGGAAACAATGCGGGGCTATAGAGGCTCAACGGCTCTCAGAGCTAGGCACGGCCAGAAGAAAGGAAGTCCAAACTGCCGGCATGAACTGAGCTGGGCTAAGAGTCTCTTCAAACAGCTGATTCTTTCTCTGGATATGTCCTCAGAGTCTCCAAACCAAACATAATTTCCAAAATACACATGCTGTAATCCAAAATTCCTCATCCTAGGAAGACTGTGAAGAAGCCAGATATCTCAGGAGCAATTCCTATTAATAAACGCTAACAGTTTATTAGGTTTTACACAGTAAAATTGAACATTCTGGAAACAAGCATACAGATAGAAATTCTTAGCAGAACAGAAGTCATAAATTAGAAAAAAAAAATGAAGGAATTTGGGTTCAGTTTGAGACATCACCCAGGTGGACATAATAGCAGAGTAGCAATGACGAGGAAAGAGGCACTGAACTTGAAGGAACTATGCAACTGAGCAACAGAGGCCAAGATACATGGAGAAACTTGACTGTGAAGAGCCAGGGAAAGAAATGTTCGGGGTGAGGACACCATATATTCTGATTACTTCTAGTTGTGACCGGTGTGTAAAACTATACTTTGAACTATAAACCGAAATGCACACTAGAAGGCCACTAAGTTCATTAGATACGGTCATTAGCTTTAGTACACTAGAATTGCTGATTTACATTTTATATGCAGAATTATAGATTTCTCAACTTTTTCAGTTTCTCAAGATTTACTTGTTCTGTAGTATCAAACGGCCCTCTAAATTTATGTCTCTTTACCCATACATCAGCCCATCAGAGAAGTTTCTTTGTACAGCGGTCAGTGGTAAAAACAGATGTTCACAACTAGGCAAAGTGCAGACAATAAGGGTCAGGGGGTGATCAGCCAACACTGGGACACTTCCTTAAGGCTCAGAGACCATTGTGAAAGATGGAGCAGAAATACTGTAAGAGCTAGAGGCTGGGATGGGCCAGAGCAAACAGTCTGGACACGGTAGCATAGCTGTGGTCATGAACTCATAGCCACTGTGGTTGTCTAATCAAGACCAAATCCATCAACACTCTAGCCAGAAGGAGAAGGAGTTCAAGAGCCTCCACCTATAGTTAAGGAACTATGGAGAGTTGATGGCTTTGGAAGCAAGGAGAAGTCTCTAGAATGTCAGCAAGATTCAGGTGAATTGTCCACAGACAGCAGTATATGGATAACACAACTTGGACTTAATTAAATACATATGTGAAAGAAGGCAAGGGAGTAGCTGGGAGGAGATGGAGGAATATGATTGTGATAGGTTTTTTTTAAAAAAAATATCAACTTGACGTAAGCTGGAGTTATCTGGAAAGAAGATCCTTATTTGAGAAATTGTATACACACACACACACACACACACATATATATATATACACACACACATATATAGATGTATTAAGCTCCAGCTTATCAAGCCGTGGAGCATGTCAGTAAAACAGCACTTCTCCATGGTCTCTGCTTCATTTCCTGCCTTCAGGTTCCTGCCCTGCTTGAGGTATTGCCTTGACTTTCCCTCATGATGGACCGTCAGCTATGAGATCAAATAAACCCTTTCCTATCCAATTACTTTTGGTAGGAGTGTTTTATCACAGCAATAGCAAAACAAAGAAAATGATCAAAATACATTCTATCAAATTCTCAAAGAATTTATATGTATGATTTATGATTCACTCATCCTTTAAGCAAATTGAGTCTTCTGTGTCCTGAAAAACTCATTATTCTCCCATGAACTTGGGATGTCTCGATGCACACCATCTTGGCTGATAAGCGTCTTGACTTTATGCTCCACTAAGAATGATATTCTCTATTATATGCTTTTCATAGTTCCATTGTTGTCTGTCCCTAAACTGGATGATGGAAATCATTTTCTTCAATCCCAGAGAAATACCATCTCTAGGCTCTGTGTCTGGCATATAACAGAAGAGGAGATTTTATTTCATAAGTCGTATATCATACTATGTTTTTACTTTTAGTCACTCTCATCCCAGAGACCGCATATATCATTCCTCAATGCCATAAATGTTAATTGAGTCAACAGACCCAATTCTTTCCCAAGAATCTCAGGAGACATTATAATCCAAAGACACCCTCGACTCATCATGCCTTTTCTTTCATTGATATGCATCTACACACTTTTTTTTTTTTTGGACCTGAATACAGAACCTGAAATATAAGCTCACAAAATAAAAAGTTCATCTGAGATGCACTTACATGCATGCTCATACATGTACATATGTTAGCATATTTTTCTTTCTCTAACAGAACACACACATTGTGGTTTATTTCGAGCGTAAATCCATTTTCAGCTATTCTATCTGGAGAAACCTTCATGGAGCCACAGTCACCGATTCATTTCTGCTTGACTCTGAAATTTGGCTCTTTAGAGATTGTTCAGTCTCCCAGATCCCCCTCCAAAGCCTTTATAATGGTTTGGTTTTTTTTTTTTTTTTTTTCATAAAAATCACATTTTTCTTCTTCTCCAGAATTTTCAGAACTTCAGCCTTAGATAGCGTGACAATTCATGGGTTCCTTGTTTAGTCACATGTACACTCAGGGTGACACACAGGCCCAGCGTAGGATGCGAGAATGCTGCTTTAAGGATTTTAGGGGGAGATGCACCCAGACAGAACACCTGGATAGTGAGGTTGATGTTCCCTTCCACTATTCATTTGCTGTGTTATGAAATACAGGCATTTGGAAAAGCATGGCATACTCCAGTTCCCAAAATCACAGTTCTGATTACAAGCCTCATTATTTCACCATTATTTGTGAATGAGAAAAAGCATTGAGCTCTGAATCTAACAGAAGCCTTCCTAAGCGGCTCGATAAATTGCTGAGACAGCTCCGATAAGGAGGATGCTGGGCGAGCATTGCACAGCACATCTCTGCCCCTGACAGCCTGAGGGGTTTGGAAAGTCTGAAGATCATATAAAAGAATAAGTATATGCTAATGAGAAAAAAGAAGGAGGAAGCCACTGCATGGGAAGGAACTTTTATGGTCAAGCCTAGCAAGAGCCAGAATACAGCACCAAAGAAGAAAAGCATCATCCTAGTAGGCAGAGGCTAAAGGACAAGATCAGTGTGAAGTTCCAGGAGGTGTATGGGGAAAACACAGCTTTCTAAGTGGGATAAGTCCCTGAAGTTTGACTTTTTAGTGTAGACAATAAAAGAATGAGAGTCAGGTGGATTCAACAACACCACAAAGAACTAACCCACACATTGATGCTGCTTCCCACTCCTGATTCTATCACACTGGAGGCCAGTAGAGTCAGCCAGTCAATCTGAGAAGCAAAAACACCTTCATGAAATTCAACAGTGCTTTAGTCACAGCACCCACTGTGAGTCATTGAGTATCCAGGTTCTCCAGAGATTGAACTGGAGTAAGACAATAGAGAGCCAAGAGAAAGTGGGCCAAAATGGTTCACAGAGGTGCTGGGAGGTGGTGGAGAATGAAGGGATGCATAAATCTGTGTCATTCCTTAGTGACTGTGCTGGCCACGAATCTTGTTCATTCAAATATTCTTCTAGTCATCTTAAACCTTCTTCTAGCAAGGAACCAGAGCACAAAGTGCTATTGCAATAGTTGGAAAGACCATTGCAACAGACAAACAGCAACATCTTGCCTCCTCATAGCACGAAGAGTTTAAACTTTATTTGTGAGGCTGATATTTTGGTTAATTTGCTTATCTTATAGCCTCTTCAAAGTTGGAAAGAAATATTATCTACCAGGACATTTATAGATCACCCTAAACATTTTAAGTCAATAGGGCTACTCTGTAAGTTATTCTCTACTGTGTGGTTACGAGGAAGAATTGCTTCACCAGGGTTAGAAACTCAAACTAATGGCATGGTGGTCAGATATCAGCTAGCAGCCAAGTCTCCTTTGCCACTTGTTACTGTTAGTGGGCCTTCTTCACAACTGAAATTTCTTAGCACGTATATCTGGGAGATTCTACCTCTGCCTGAAGCCACCCAGAACACAGTTTCACTTGTCTTTGAAGCAGCTGGAATAAGCTGTAGTGATTCCCTTAACAAGATGACTATGTGCCCAAGAGAAGAGGACTGAGCCTTGAATTGTAAAGTCTCTGAGGAGCAGGACTCATGTGTCAAGGCTTGGACAGAGGCAGACAGCTTGAGGGCCCTGGCAGCAAACAAGGCCAGAGAAGAGCTGGGAAAGTCGGAGAGGTGCTAAGAATAAATGGACTCTCTCATGTCCTTTGGTGACAAGGGCTAAACCTGTTTGTCAAACCTGCTGCCTGAGAAAGATCTATAAATGTGCCTTGGAAAAAAAGAAGAAGGAGTGGCATGGTTGTTGCTATGGTTACCCCTGGAGTATGCCAGGCCTGAGGAGGAAATGGTAAGGCTACGACAGAGGAGCCAGCTTGGGTGAGGACTAGGCGGGAGACAGATAGGAAGAGTCAGCCAGGCCATGGGACCTTTTCTTCCTCTTCTCTTGAGATGCAATAGGCAATTAAAAGCTAAAGAAGAATGATTAGAAGACACATAAAGAGTGCATAGGGAAATTGCAATCCCATTTTCTCATGAGCACTGGGTAGCAAAGGAGGCTGGGAAGTATACAAGTCATATTTGTTCTTAGTCCAATGCCATTAAGCAGGGATGAAGATGGGAAGAGGCATCACCTAGTCTACTGAAGGCCAGATAGGCACAGGGCACTACAGAGTGGCTCTGAGGCAGGTGGGATGAGGTGAGTATGGCAACCAGAAGCAAATTCAGAAAAAGAGCTCTTGTGGAGCAGAAGCCCTGGATTCCAGGGCTGTACCTGTCTTCTGTCACAGGCTCCCTGGGTTGGACCTGCTCTTCCTCTGGTTTGCAGTCTTGGTTACTACTGTATCTTAGCCACAGTCTGATGACCCTAACATGGTAAAACCACCAGTGAAGGGAGACTACCCTTGTGAGGCTGAGCCGAGTTAGGCCAGGTTTGTGTTGGACAGTTAGAAGGGCCAAGGGGCAGTGGTAAAGGCTACAGGCTTAGACTTGTGCCATTATCTCCCTCCTATGCTGGGATCCTAACCTGCAACACTTCCACGTGGGATTTTTTTGGAAACAGGATTCAGCAGAGATAATGACGTTTACAATGGGACTACTAGGGTAGACTTTAATCCAATATGGCAGGTGTCATTCTAAGAAGACAATTAGGGCATAGACACCAGAAAAGGCATGTACTAGGAAAACAGAGAAAGATGGCCATTTTTATGTGCCTGTATAGGCTTCTATGAAAATCAGTCCTACCAACACCTTCACCTTTCACTTTCACCCTCTGAATGGCTGAGACATTAATCCTTGTTGTTTAAGTCATTCAGGCTGGGGCACTTCGCTATGACAGTCCCTACAGAGTATATTATGTGCACACCTGCTTTTCGCCAAGGCAAATAGAAAGCCAAGAGCAGAAGAGAGCTTTCTTTTCAGGGCCTGTTAGGTGCTAAATATTTCACATGCATGTTTTTACTAACATAGAAGCTGTCCTTTATAAGAAGGGGACCCTCAGACTCTAGCCAGACCTCTGGAGGGAATGGGCAGATCTGCCGTCCAGTGCTTGTCTCCACTGGGAAAACAGCCAGAGCTTCCTCTGCTTCTGGTGTCTGCTCCCAGGGCAGAGGGAGGGTGATGAGCCCAGAAGAGGAGAGAGCAGGGGAATGGCATGGGGAGATCACTTCAGGAGGATGACAGAAAGGGGGCTGGTCATGGGCTCAGAGAAAGAGCAGACCATTACATCTGCAGCAATCATTTTTGGCAGGAAAATTTCCACTTTCTCAGAAGCCCCTTATTTTACAGGAAAGGTCCTTGTTTGCCTTGGCCGTCTTGGCTTCTCTTCCCAGCCCGTTCCCCTAAAAGCACTGTCAGTCCTGAGACTTGGACCTGTGTGTCTTGCAGAAGAACCCAGAGAGGAGATTCAACAGCAGCAGAAGCGCCTGTTTGCTGCTTTTTTTTTTAATCTTAGAAAAAAAATTCATCCTCTAGGAATATAACCATGTTGCAAATATTTTTAAATGCTTAATTATCCATCCCAATCACACTCAAGCATTAATAGGCAACACCTTTGCTCATCTTCCTGAACTCGTTAATCTCGGATCAGGATGCTGATGTAATTACATTTCTTTCTTGTTGTGGTGCTGGAATCAAACCCAGGGCACTCTGCATACTGGATAAGTGTTCTACCACTGAGCTATGTCTCCAGCCCCCAATTACATTTGTTGTTAAAAATGATCCAGTATTTGGCCAGAATCCTCAGGCTGCCTAAACTAGGTCAAGACTTTACTGCCCTGGAGAAATTTAAGAATTAAGAATTTTAGGGATGTTTAGGGCAGCAATGTGGTCCAGTTGGTAGAATCCTTCCCTAGCAGTCAAGACCTCACATTTTTATTAAGTCTAGTTGGAACTAATTGTTGGAACTAGTTGTTTTGGCATTGAGATCGCTTTAGCCACATGAAAGTCATAAGACAAGCTGAAAAATAGAGACTTTGTCTGTTCAAGAACATGTTTTCAGGGGTGGGATCTGAGGTGGCAATCAGAAGCTTTCTAATGATCAGTGCTAAAGATATGTACAATGCGTCTTTGTGTGAAGCTGGAAATCAGAACAATTTATGGCTTTTTTAGGTTACCCACAAGCTTCCAGACACAAGCTATTCTTCACAGGGCTCCAGCTCAACCACTCTGATGACTAGAAAATTTCTGAGGCATTTTTCATGTAGATTTTTAAAAATGTTTATGACAATGCAAATATTGATGTTTTAGCCCAGTCAATATTACAATTTATTGTCCTTCAATATAAACAGTAATCCAGGCTCCCTATTGGTCAATATTTGAACTCAGGTAAATAAATCTTTATACTGACTTCAACAGATGTCAATATCTACTTATTCCAGATAAGTAAAAGGAAAAACAGGAAGCATTATTTATTTTTTGAAGTAAAATAGCTACTGGTTACATAAAGGCCCTGCGGCATTTCTGGAATATCAATATGTAGTTACTTTTGGCAATAAACCATAACAACATTATAAGATGTGGGTTGAATGCGCATTGCCTGAAATTTTAGAAGTAGAACTTAATAAAAAATAAATTTCATTTATGTTTTAATATCACAATACTTTTTTTTTTTTTTTAGACTTGAAAGATTTCTCAGATTTTGTGTCCTTTCATCCTGCACAAAGTTAATTTTTGATGTTTCCACAACTTCGGGAATTCACAAGACTACATTTCCCGTCAGTTCTTAGATTATCTGATTAACCTTCACTCTGAACCTTGAATGAAGACATCTGCCCATATTTGACCCATGGGTGAAGTGAAGTCTTCCTGCCTGGCCACACTTTGGGCTCTACATTTCAGGACATCAGATGTCTCAATTTCTAGACATGCACTTAGAGACTGCACGGCTGGTGACAAAGAAGATTCTCCCAGAGTCTCTGCTCGGTGGCTGAGGAAAGGAGCCAACCTTCCGTTAGGACACACACAGAAGAGATAAACAAACGCTCCCGGTATGTGCAACTGTGCAACGGTGAAATTGTGGAAAAAAACGGTGCATAGCCATATGCACATTACATGTGCCCACTATGTTTCCTGTGGGAGATAAATAAATTCCTGTTTTACATGTACAGAATGTTTTCCTAGACATTGACATATATTGGCCTTAGGATGACAGTATAGGAAGGAAAGTTGTAGTGTTAGTTGGTGTCAGAATAAGTCTTGCACTCCTCAGGTGTGTGGTGCACATCACTAACTGGTACATGCATTTGGCGGACTACCATGCCATTTGACCAATGAGTACTCAGGCATGCTCTGAATACCCACTGACTCCTCCCAGGACTGGATTTAACAGCTATTGCCAGAATGCAGTCCCTGAATGCTGATGCTCAGTTTTGGTGTGGCAATCTATGTGTCAGATAGGCTTAAATGAAGATTTATGCCTATTAAAAAAATATCCACAAAATGATAGGGGCTAAAGAAGAAAATGAGGCTTTAAAAAAATATGAAAGCTGCTAATGGTGAGAGAATGTCATTCGCCTCAAGTGTTTTCTTTTTACCCTTGAAGCTGAGCTGCCCAGAAATTCTGTCCTGGGCAGTGACAGTGGCTTTGTGAGATGGCTGTATGGACAGCCCATGCTTGTTGCTTTGAGAGCTGGGCAGGATCCACATAAGCAGACGTACAGTGAAGTGGAAGCAAACTGGAGGATGAGGACACGAAATGTCCCTGGATGCTTCCCCTGGATGCAGTACAGAAACTCAGGCTGCTGCCAGCAGGGCTCAGCATCGATGATGCTCTCAGCACATGTGTGATGGACACTTCTGGGCTTTAATGATGCTGTGTTATGATTTTTCCCTTGGGGGCTCTGACATGAAAAGCTTTTAAGGTAAATCGGCAAGTGCTCTTAATGCTGAGCCATTTTGCCAGCACATTTTTTGACCATCAGCATGCAGAAACTTACATACCAATTCATTCTTTTAAAAAATATTTATTTTTAAATTGTGTGTGTGTGTGTGTGTGTGCATGTCTGTGTGTGGATATGTGACATGAGGGCAGTTGCTCTTGGAGGCCAGCAGGATGGGTTTTTCTGGATCTAGAGTCACAGGCAACTGAATAGAGATGCTCTTAACTGCTAAACTATCTCTCTAGTGCCAGTGTCACAACTCTAGTGACACAACTTTATGACTGTGGCTGTTGTGTCACAGTGTGTTATTTTCTACCGCAAGTGCACAAAGAAAACCAGGCAACCATTAAGTCCAGAGGGCTGCAGATTTTGTGTTTGCTCAGTCCGGTAGGTATGTAAATGTGTGTGCTCAGATGGCAGTGACTGGTCAGAGGCAACATTGAAACTGAGATTTTGAAATGGCAAATACAAAGGAAAAGCTTGCCAGCAAAGAGGGAAGGCAGTGCTGGGAAAGGGCGGGGACATAAGCGAAGGCCCAGAAGAACACCTGCATGTGATGAGGTGTGTAGGCAGTAGTGAGAATTAACATGAAGTATAAAGACATATGGGTGGCTGTCCTGAGTGTGACGGGCACATGGCTTTAGGATATTCCTGAGAGCACGGGGAGCAGTCCAAAATTCAAGCAAGAGGGGACCATAAACCAGTACATACGACAGAAAGCGACCTCTGGGAGCAGAGTAAAAGGTGAGATGGGGAAGAAAAAGCCTGAGAACAAAGAAGTTTATAAGAGACATGGCTCGATGATACCAAGGATGAAGATACGCCTTGCACAGGTGACGGTAGAAGAAGGAATTAAGTAAGAGAGCCTAAGATATTGAATAGAAAAATTTTTTAAAAAGTATTTAATTGAAAAATATAAGAAATCATTAACTTAACAAGTTTCGGCGAGGGACCCACGCTGAACATGGATGGCACTTCCTAGGAACATGGAGTATGTATGGAAAGAACTTAATATAGAGGCCACTGAGAAGAAATATAGACTCCACTTGGATAACGGGAGTCTAATGTAGCCTGGAGGGCAAATGAGGGGGTGGGGTCAAGTACAAAATGATGTGGATCACGGGTTTATTTAAGCAGACATTGTTAAAGCCTAGATGGAGTGAAAGGAGAAGATGTAGAATGAAACAAGGATTCGGGCCATAGCTATCCAGGGATGACTAGCATCCAAATGATAAGTGAAGAGCCCAAACTAAGGTTAAGAAGAAAATTTCAAAGATGGGGAAGTGTGAAATAACAGTAAGAGAATAAGACAGCATTTCCTGGTAATATCGACTGTACCACCTTGACTCTGACAGTCCTCCCATTGCGATGGGGACTCTGGGGCACCTGGGTAAGGCTCTAATAGTTTCCATTTGTGTCACGACTCACAGCCAGCTTCTTCCGAGAAAGCCCG
This sequence comes from Acomys russatus, assembly GCF_903995435.1. NCBI lineage: Eukaryota > Metazoa > Chordata > Mammalia > Rodentia > Muridae > Acomys > Acomys russatus. The sequence goes on from NC_067150.1 coordinate 22,746,602, forward strand.
AGTGAGGCTGTAGGGAGACCTCACGGAGTGACCATGCAGAGGAGTTGTGGCTGGCAGAGGCATCAGCTAACACTAGTCACAGATGTATGAAAATGCCTCCAGACGATAGTTACTTGTGGCTACAGAGTTATCCTCAAGGCTTCAGATCTTCCCAGCTGAGCATTCACACTTTCTAAGTAGAAAAAACAAATAACAAAAATACGACCTTCTGTGTCTACCTCAAATCTCCCACATCAAGTGTCTAGATATTATTTAATGGCAAGTTTACACTACCAGCCTCAGGGAGTGGATGTCATTCAGAGGTGTCACTGGCTAAGTAAAAAGAAGCCAGACAAAGGAATAGGAATTCTCAAGAACTAACTGTGGCCTGGAATCAACAGAAGATAAGCAGTGTGTTCACAGAAGATTCAGAAGTATTGGCATGCCTTGGAAGGGTGAAGGTGATGGATATGTGTGTTCCCTGGATCTAAAGTGGGAACATGGCCCAGGAAGTTGAAGCAAATAAAAACTCACTGCAAAACTCACAGGACATATCATTTTCTCTGAAATTATTTCAGAATATATCTTTACAATGAACTGTGTTTACATCAACAAAAACAATCAAGGTATCCAACAGAATTAACAGTGATGGCCTATAGCTTATGACAGCATGGCCTTACCTATCCGTGTCAAGGGCACAGTATATTCATTAAGCCAGCCCATGTGCTAGGTTCTAGCTTCTGAAGCCGTGGATTGTGAGCTCATGTGTGTAACTGAATGTGCAATCATGAGGAGTACAGCAACAGTGAAAACGTTCCAGACACACAATGAGCAAAAGTTACTTCAAGTCAAACACCCAGTGAATTTGACGTGTTTCTGGAGGTGCTTGCCTGTGTTGTGTCACATGACTTCACTGAAGTCTTGGCTCTGAACACACAACATCTGCACTTTGCACTGCACATGCCACCGTGCCACACAACACCACACCAGAAAGTGATTTACACAGTACAGTCTGTTGAGTTTAGTGTCAGGAAGGTGAGGCTGGTCTGACATCTGAAAACAAGTTCATGTAAGGCACTGTTCCAATCCAATAAAGAGAAAAAGCCCACCTAGCAGTGGTGGCCCACATCTTTAATGCCAGCACTCAGAGGGGCAGAGGCAGGCAGATATCTGAGTTCAAGGCCAGCCTGGTCTACAGAGTGAGTTCCAGGATAGCCAAGGATACACAGAGAAACTCTGTTTGAAGAGGCCAAACCAACCAACCAACCAACCAACCAACCAAACAAACAAAAAAGCAACATGGTCCTCTCAATAGATGAAAGGAGATTAATAAATACTGTGTTATAATAAGATGCTTAATGATGATGGGATTGCATACAGCTTCCTCAATCAACATGAAACATGCTTACCCACAAAACCAGAAACAAGGAGGCCCACACTCAACCACCTCTATTCAACATTGTATACAGGTTCCAGTCAGAACGAACCTATGGAACAAAACAGGTAAGAAACTGGAACAAAAGGCATAATACGGGGAAGGAGAAGTGAAAACTGCCACAGTTCACAGGCGGCATGACTTACATGTAAAAAAAAAATCCACCAAAGCACTGTTTGGAGCAGTAGATGCATTTAGCAATATTGCACGGTACAAATCAACATACCTAAGTCATTTGCGTTTCTGTATACTTTCAATAAAGAATGGGAAAATACAGCTACGAAAACAATGGCATCAGCAAGAGTGATTTAGATACTTGGATAAACTGAATAAGACAGTTTGAAATTCTATCCTGAAAACGACAACGCACCGTGGAAGGAGGTGGAAGGGTGTCAGAATACTTGGGAACATACTGCATGTTCATGGCTGCTGCTGAAATAGCAACGTTTTCCCCAACTGTCTCTGACCCAGTGTCATTGCCATGAAACCCCCAGCTGCATCCTTTGCGGAAACGAACAGGCACAGTCTAACAAGAACCTAAAACAATTTTGAAAGTGAAGAACAAACCTGGAAGAGTCGCATATTCAGATTGCAGGTCATACCAAGAGGCAAGGAAAATCAGTACAAATGGGCGGGTGTTCAAGCAACACTCCCACTCCACATTTTAGATCTGTTGACTTAGACAAGTATAGCAGAACAACTTAAAGGGAAAGGAACTCTCTTTTCAGCACATGGTGGTGAACAAACTAGACATTCACCTGATAAAAAAAAAGGAAAGTTGTAAATTGTCCTATGTGTATACCAAATAAACCAAAATGGAAAAATAAAACATAAAGGAAATCTTCATTCTATTGGTGTTTTAGCTAAGAAAACACAAGCAACAGAAGAAAAATAGACACAGTAATCGTCAATAAAATTCAAGTGTTTGGTGATTCAAAGATCACCATCAAGAAAGTGAAATGACAACTCATAGAAAAAGAGAAAATATTGGCACATGATGCATTTGACATGGGATTTATAGGTAGGAGAGATGAGGAACTTTTACTGTGAAAAGACAACCCAGCTAAAATGGGAAAAATTCTAAACAGACATTTTCACAACAAAGTATAAAAGGCCATTAAGCACATCAAAATGCTCATATCATTGGGTAACAGAGAAATTCAAATCATAGCTGCATTGAGAGAATACTTCACAGCCACTGTAAAGGCTATAATCACAAAGATAAATAATAGCAAGTGTTTGATTGGACATTGAGATACTGGAACTGTGATATGTTGCAGGGAGAATTAAAATAAAAATGTGATTTTGGAAAGCAGTCTGGCAGCTTTTCAAAAGATTAAGCAGCAATACCATATCGCCAAGTGATTTCATCCTAGGTATATAAGCAATATAAACAAGAATATACACCACGGAAACACCCATCAATAGCCATAACATCTCCCAAAGGGAAATAACCCAAGTGTCCACTAACTGCTGAACGGCTATACAAACTCTTGGCCATCTACATAATAAAATATTATTCAATCACAAAGGGAACAAAGTATTGATACAGATGGCAACATAAATGAACCTTGAAAACATGTTAAGTCATCAAAACAATGTTAAAAGCTCACGTACTCCATGGTGGTATCAATACAAAGTGTCCCAAGTGGGCAATCGTATAGCGACAGAAATAACAGCAATTGTTTCATCTTTCTCAGGGAGAAGAAGGGATTGGGAGGTAAAAGGAAGGGACTGGGAGGTGAGAGAAAGTGTGGTGCCTGGAGCCTATGTGTTCACTTGAGGTTGCTAAAATTCCTCTAGAAATAACTGTGCTGAACAAATGATTGCTAGCTGCCCACCTCTGTCCACGGGCTCCAAGCCATGGGCTAATGTCTGTAGCGGATAAGCTGTGAGCAAGTCGGCTGCAGCTCTGAATGCTACTCACCAGGCTTACCAACTTTCTTTGTTTCATTTAGCTGACTTAGTTATAACACTACAGAAAGACATAGGCGCAAAGGGCCAGGGTCTGGAGGGGATGGAAAACACCCATTGTCTTGAGTGATAAAAAAAAAAAAAAAAAAAAAAAAAAAAAGCTCACGTAAATTTCCAAACTGCTGAGTTCTACCTTATATTATAAAATGAAATTAAAATTCACCACTTGATCTGGCCATCCAAACCAATGGTATAAAAACATACATCATGGGATTGTATGTACACAAATGTTGGTGACAAAATTATTTTTTAGAACCTGGAGCTAAGCAGCATCTAAATGACCTTACATAAATGCATGCACTTAAAAAAAAAGTGTTATGTATCCAGGTATAGTGGGTCATATCTTACTTTCAGCAAGACCGGAGGCTCAGGTGGGAAGATTGTGGCTTGGGAACAGTTTGAGTTTCAAAGAGAGACAATGTCTAAAGTAAAATCTGGGCATTATAGGGCATGCCTGCAATCCCAGCCAGAATTCAGTAGACAGAGGCAAGACCATTACTATATGTTCAGGCCAGCCAGAGCTACACATTGAGACCAGTCTCAGAAAAAAAGGGTGAAGGGGAGTAAGTACTTGAAAATTTAAAAATAAATACACGAGGAATATTACATATGATTACAACATAGATTACTTGCGACATTATGGACACACCTCACTGCAGAGAGGGGCCTCATCATGAGGAATAATGTGTGGACTGAAACATAATGTAAAATAGTCCATTTAACTGTAGAAATCACATTGCTACTTGCTTGGCTCAGGGTGCCGGGAAGGAAAAAAACCCAGAATGGAAATGAAGGAATGTCCTTACTAACTGAAAAGGTTTTATATCTTGATTAAGGTGGTGGTTACATGACTATATACAATTTCTCAAAAGCCATCAACCTTAACATGTTTGAATTTCTTTGTATGTAAATTATAGCTCCGTGAAGTTGATTTGGGGGAAAAAAAAGTAGCTTGATGAAGTAAATGACATATCTCTGTAGATGTTTTACAGGCTGGATGCTGATTGATGGGATTTCAAGATTCTTAAATTGCTGGCTTACCAGGCCCTCCAATCACACAATGACTGTGCTTTCTCACCTTCCACACGGCACAGCCTTGTGATTCTCGGGACTGTCACTTCCAATGCAGACAACACAAAATTGGAAGTCGGGTATCTTGATTCCAACCCTGACTGTGTCATTTTGGGCTATGCAATTTTGATATAAACCCTGGCCTATAACTACATAAAACCTATGTTACAGTCTGCGTATCAGATGGGATTGTTACTGCGAAGTGTTTTGTTAAGAAGCACTGCAATCTTTCAGGATGTACTTGCACAATTTACGGTGGGAAAGATGACATAGTGAACCAGTCAGGAGGGAGAGCATCCTTTTTATTAGAGTCTGCTGCCTAGTTCATTCAAGCAGAATGGGAGAATTTGACTTCCTTTGGTTGATCATTTTTAAAAGGTCCTTGGGGTTGGAGAGATGGCTCAGTGGTTAAGAGCACTTGTTTTTCAGAGGATCTGGGTTCAGTTCCTATATGGTACCTTCAAAGCATCACTAATTCCAGTTCTAGGGGATTGAATGTTCTCTTCTGATCTCTGTAGGTACCAGGTGGTCATATGGCACACATACATGCATGCAGGCAAAACACTAATACACATAAAACAAATGAATAAATCTAAAAATACATAACACATCAGTGATGCCTACATTAAATAGTTGAGGTTCAGGTTAAGATGAGATAATATAGTGTGGGTACCTGGTAAAAACAGAACACCCAGCACACACATTTCCTGCCTTTCTGTCCATATCAGATGCAAAGTGGATAGTCTATGCCTTAAAATCCCTAAGTATTAAGAATATCAGATTCCAGCAGTTCACCTTACAAGACACCTGCATTTAAACGCGTGCCTGACCTGCATGTAGACGAAAGGTGAGGGGCCTGGACCTCCTCCTATGTCACACAGTGACAAGAGTAAACAAAGTAGGTATTGGGATTAAAAAAAATAGTTTGAAATGGTCATCAAGGACTGAATGAGGACCTGGGTGCGAACCTGAACTCCATTGGTACAGCTAAAGAAAGAGGTAGGGGGCAGGGGAGATGGCAAAGTCAGTATAATGCCTGCCACACAAGCAAGGGGAGCTGCGTTGTTCACATCCTCAGCACTCATGTGAAAGCAGGCCAGGAAACCACTGCTGCAATCCAAGCCTGGGAAGTGGCCATCTCTGCCTCTCACCGCTTCAGTAATCTAGACAACTCCATGGTCTCCAAGCCCAGAGAAGAAATGTAAGGTGGAGGACAAATGAGAAAGACGACTGACATCAACCTCTGGTCTCTACATGCACACGTGTGTGTGTGTGTGTGTGTGTGTGTGTGTGTGTGTGTGTGTGTGTGTCTGTCAGTCTGTGTGCATCCACACATACAGGTGCCCACATCCACACACAACTATGTACAAACACATCATGGATGTGGGCACCCATATGTGTGGCTGTACACACACACACACACACACACGCTCACACACACACACACACACACACACACACACACACACACACACACACGGAGTTGGGAGAGTCTATGCAAATCTCAAGAGATTCAAAGAGTCACATAACCAAAGAGTGAGAAACACAGCTCTAAATGATTGCATGTCTTCCAGTGGCTTTACAGTATTTCAGCCGTGTCTCTAAGTGGCCAGCTGCAATACATTATACCACGTTTTTCAAATTAATTGATTCTGCGTTCCTGGATTGTGCTTTGGCTCTTTCATCTCCTGAATCTTTGCAATGAGACGAAATGAGCCTTCACAAGGAAATCCACTTTGATCTAGTTACTCCAGGGGAGGGGGAGCACAGGGTGTGCGTGCGAGATTGTGCTTGGCCTTATTACAAGGTACTCAGAGGAAAATGAGGACAAATGGCAGGTGCCCCTCCTATGGCTCCTAAGTGTTACTTGAGTGTCAGTCCCGTTTCCATCATGACTTCCCTGACAACAACTGACAGGCCTGTTTGCACTCTTTATAGAGATCATTTGGTTTCAAATGAAACATTTATAGTCAGAGGCTCTGTCTGGGCCACCTCTGGCTCAGAAGTTAAATCACTTAACCACTTAAAGGCATGTGTCTCAAAACAGGTAGACCAAGCCCATCTACACACACAGGCAACTGTCCTCTGAGGCCCTCTTTCCACCTAATCCTCCATTTCTGGCAGCATATCAGTTCTTTGTCAGTAGCAAGGAGCACAAATCTAGTGCGCCTGATTCTTACCACCGTGCCTAAGAAGTTGTAAAACCTCATTCAAATCACATAATCTTTCTGGCTCTGGAGGTCTCTATCGTTAACACATCTATCACACTCCTATCTCAGAGGAAGCGATTAAAGGCTTCTCTTCATTACTCATGGCCGATGGTTGCCTCTGAACTTGGTGATCCTCCTGTAGCTTGGTGGGGGAGGGGGCTGAGTCCCAACCGTACCCTTGGTTGCTTTTATGCTTCTGAGCTTCAGTGACCTTAACAAGGGTTCACTCTGCTTATGCAGAGAGAAGCATCTTCTCCTTGGCTGGAATTGTCCCAGGACAGCTGCCCATTGGACTTGGTAGCTCCCACCCTCCCCAAAGCAAGCACTCAGTTCCCAGTCTTGAGGAGTGCTCTCACAGCAGAGCCTAGGGATGGAGAGAAGGCATTGTCCCTCTTTGCCCAGGCAGCTGGTATGAAGGAGAAATGCTCTCCATGGCTGTCTTGAGACAGCCCGTACCCCAAATTTCCATGTGTGTCTCTGTGAAACTAGAACCATCAGGGGTAAGGTGGCCAAGTGTCTGCACTTCTCTTTTTTGCCTCCAATTTTCCTCATGGTTCCTTCCTGGGATGGAATTCTTGGTAGGTAGAAAGAATCATGGCTGATAGTATCCTCTATTGGTGGTGAACAGCTACAGCTGGAACCCATAGCTGAGACTTGAATTTCAAGCTCCGTCACTGAGTGGGTGCGCCTTTGGGTTTTATGTTTAATCTCCCCACCTGAGTTTCCTTGCAGGTACAATGGAGAACACTGTGTTATATGCCTGACTTGATCTCCTGCTAGAGACGAATGAGAAACATTGAGTTTGTGCCTGATGTCCATGTAGACTCTCTCAGAGGGCAGTGTCTTCATCATCACCATCATCGTTATCCTCCTCTTCACCACAGTCTGTTCCCAGTGCCACCTCTGTCCGCTGTCATACTTCTGGTTTTTAGCCCAGCTTTTCCTCAACACTATACTAACTTCCTGACAATATATTCCCTTAACTTGTTAAAGTTAGTGTTGGCTTTGTGTAAAAAAAAAAAAAAAAAAAAGCAAACGTATCTACTAGCATGGAGTGCAAGTAGCAATGGAGAATTTGAGAGTTGCCTGGAACAAAATCAGAGCAGACCTCAGTGTCATCCTCTCTGCATCAGAGATCCAAGGTCTCAGTCCTAAAGCGATTTTCCTGTTCCGCGGGGTGGCAACAAAAGAAACACAGGTAACTATGTGAGCAGCTGTCTGAGGTTGCCTTTGGCAGTTCTGTCTATAGGATACATTGCAAAAGCTGAGTCATTAAGATAATAAAGCTGAAAACACTTGGGAAGTGAATGTGGTATATAAATATAAGTTACCACTGCATTCACATGTGACACATTCTTGTTTAAACACATTCTTTTTCTATATCTTGACTTTACTTTTTAAGGAGTTCAAAATGGCTTTCAAAAATACCAATGTGTGTGTGTGAGTGTGTGTGTGTGTGTGTGTGTGTGTGTGTGTGTATGCATGCGCGCGTGTGATCATGCCCAAGCAAATCAGGAAATGATGAAGCCATAAAGAAAAAGATTGGCAGATTTTATTACAGACAAATCAAAACTGTCGTATGACAAATTGTATTATAAAATAAACTAAAAGACAGGAGACAGACTGGGACGAATGTGTGCACTGTTTATAACAAAGGGTTAATATCTATAATACAAACAGCATTTGCACAAATCAATCTTAAAAGCAATAAACAACTCAGTAGAAAAATGGATGGAGAACATAGACAAACAATTCACACAAGACATACAAACATCTAATAAAACTATGAAATATGAAAAATATGCAGAATTACTTCCCTTGGTAACCTGAATATGGAAATACAAAAGGATTACCTTCTAACATATCATGTTAGAAATGTGACATGTTGGGAGTGTCTTCTATGAGGAACAGGTGGGAAGACCACATTTCGTGGAACTGATGAGATTGTTAATTGGTGTTGCCCGTTTGGAAGACAATTTGGGAGCAATATACCCATTTAAAGTCAACAGGCCCCATGAACAATCAGTACCACTGTCATAACCCACCTTATAGAAATGTACCCAGTAAATAAACACACAAACATTTGTGTTTGTGAGGTGACTCTGAGAAGCATTCTTTGAAAGAATAAACCATATACCCCTAGAGATTATAAAGTTAAAATAAACTTTAACATGGTCCTATCATTTTAAAAGACGTATTGGTTTCTTTTCAATATTATGTCTGTGAGTGTTTGTTTGCATGTATGTATGTATACCTCATTCGAGTCTGATGACTGGAGAGGGCCAGAACAGAGCATTGGATTTCTCTGGAAATGAAGTTGATGGTTGCCGCTGCCATGAGCTTTGAACGCAAACTCTGGTCCTCTGCACAGCTATCAAATGCTAATAACCACTGTGCTATAGATGCACAAGTATAAAAATGTACCGAAAATTTTGGAAAGAACAGTCATCAAACTGTAAGTAGAAGTGAGTGGGAGTTGCCGTGTTAAAAATATTAGTAAATACATGCTAAGAAGTACATTTGGTCCAATAGACAGAGTGGAGGAAATCGGTACTGTGAGTAGGGCTGGTGATAGCGTAATAGACATCTAAAATTGTGGAGTAGCTTTGAAATCTGGCAATAGTGAAAGGCTGCAAAAATTTTGAGATGGATGTCAGAAGGCTGTGCTATTAAAGCGGGGGAATAAAGTTATGGTAAAGGCTCAAGGAAGACCACTGCGAAAAGCCTCCATATTTTTAGGTCTACATAAACAACTAAGTATATGATGATGCAGGAAGAGGAATGATAGTGGATAGTCTAATGAACTTAGGTAGAAATGGAGAGCATGTTGGGAACTGTAGCAAAGGCAACCCCAGTTATAGAATGTGGAAGAGCTTGGCTGAATTTTGTTCACAGTCTAATATTTTACAGAAGGTAGAATTTGTGAGTGACAGGCAAAGATTACTGTCTGAGATTTCTAAACAGTTTTATAGGTCTCCTTGATTAGTAATTAAGCATGAACAGAGAAAAATAAACTGAAGATGGGATCAGAGTATAAATTCAGCAAGAATATAGGATTTGGGTATCTGTCAGCTGGTCTATAGTACAAAACGTAAGAACGTGCTTTGAAGGGAAGAGCATGGGATTGGCAGGTGAATGGAGGTTTGTGTCAGTATGAGCCACACACCCGAGCAGCTAGCTTTTGCAGGAAACTGAAACTGGGGCAGAAAGGGACAAAACAAGGAGCAGGTTTTCTGAAGATGCCTTGATAGAAGAACTCACTCAGTTGTGAGTGTGATGTGCCTTTCAGATGGCAAAGATGACCTGAAAGGCGTGTCAGAGGTCACAGTTGACATGGTAGGTCCTATCTAGAGTGAAGAGGGCATGGATCCAGTGCAAGAACACCAGAACAGGTGATCGTTGAGGATGTTCAGGGTCCCCTGATGCTACCTGTCCCGCCCAAAGAGGTATAGCAGCCGGATAGCCATCTGGGAAGAATGTAAAAAATAAAATGCAGGGATATCACTCTTGAGTCCTCAGGATGCCTTATAGTGTATGCTTACTCTTTCTCCTGTGCTCTCCCCGCTTTCAGAAAGGCAGTGTGTGTTGCACACAGTCTTTGCCTGTACCACCATTGCATCTTGCAAACAGAACTCGCTTCTTTGCCTTTGTGTAAGCCCACAGGTGGAAAGTAGGATTTGACTCTCACCTATACTTGGTTTAGGTGATACAAAGTTGAAACTCTGGCTTTTGGATTTCACAGTTCAACCTTTGTGGGGGTTGTGGTGGCATAAATATAGTTTATATGTAAGAAGAGGTTCAGTGATAGAGGCTGAATGTTACTCTGAGAAATTTCCACGTTGAAGCCTCTATCTCATTGCAATGATAAAAGGCTTGGGGCCTGGGAGGGAACTGCTTTATGAGAGTGGAGCTCTGAAGAGGTCATAAGGTGTGAAAGGATGCTCTCTTGGATTATGAGGATGCTGAGTCAGTGGGTAGCTTGGTCTTGAACTTTGAAGTCTCTGGGATGAACCATAAGAAATTAGTCCATGTTGAGACCTGCACCAGCATTTCTCAACCCTTGGGTCGCAACCCCTTTGGGAGTTGAAGAGCACTTTCACAGGGGTCACATATCAGATATCCTGCACATCAGCTATTTACATAATAATTCATAACAGCAGAAAATTACAGTTATGAAGTAACAACAAAATGACTTTATGGTTGGGGCTCGCTACAACATAAGGAAGTGTATTACAGGGAAGTTCTGAGCCACTGGCCTATGCTATTTGTGCAAAGAGTGAACATAACATAGGAGTCTCTTCTCATGGAGCTTACACATAATAGCACTGAAACAATAAGTAAACGTGCAGTATATAGAGTAGTGTGTATTTAATGGGGAAAATTTGGAAAAGTGGGAGAGGAATTTTGGGGTGAACACTGAATCAACACAGGAAAGTCAAAGGTCACTGAAGTGCATCTGCATGGACTTCTAAAGACAATGAGTAAATGGCCATAGAGTGAGCACAGGCTAGAGTGTTCTAGCAAGATGTAATTGCAAGTGCCAAGATCTGGGGGCAAGATGTCTCATGAAATATGCTTAAGGAGTGGACAGGAAGGCATGTTTCTTAAGCAAACCACTCAAAGTGAAGGTCTGAAGGAGACGAATATTTTCTAAAGGAGATGGAAAGCTCACCAGGAATTTATGCAGGGGACCGAATGGCAAGGCCCAGCTTGAAGAACGTCACTTGGGATGCTGCTTTGTGAATAGACTTAAGCAGGGTTATCATGTAGTAAGTAGAAGTTCGGTTACTAGGTCATCACAGAAATCTAGGCAAGAGGGCTGAGTGGCTCGGACAAGTTACCCACAGATTGCTCTAGTCTTTCACTGTAGTTCCCTAGTATCCACTGTGGTTCATGTTTTGTGATCTCGCCACAGAAAACAAGATCTCTGTGTTAGGATCAGCACAGCACTTTAATCAACTCTGATGGAATTTTGGCAGAGATGAAGCCTGGATCAGCAGAGACAGACAGAGCTGGGGTACAAAGAATACCTCTAGGAAGGAATATCACATCACTGCACCCTTTTGGGTCAAGTCTCAAAGAAAGGGGCAAGGGGAGTAGTCCCTGTTTTAAATTGTAAGCAAAGGGAAAGAGTGGGGCTTGTGAAATAGAAGAAGCTGTAATCCTCCTGGTTGAGGTCACTCAGGACATCAGAGCATCTGAGCATCTTGCAGAGATGAGGTAGGGGACTGTAAAGTGCAGAGTGAGGACCTGGGAGTAGCGCTGGGAGATGTTGCTTTCTGGAAGCATCACTAATAAGGATGCAGGGACCTGGGGAAGCAGAAGGGGGCGTGTCTGACACCCAGAGGAGCACAGCATGGGACCTGGGTACACATTAAGTTTAAGAAGTATGAAGGTGAATGAGAGGTCACCAAGAAACTGCTTTATGAGTCTCTAGATGAGATTGTGGCCCTGGGGACAGGAGAAGGGGAGAGTTTCTGGGTGACCTGCCTCTCAAGTGGCAGCTACCAAGCATATCCTTCATCTCATGTGACTGGGGTTGGCTTCGATTTGGGGGAAGCCGAGCGGGTTGGAATCTCCTCCATCCCGCAGGATCCTCACTAACTGATGCTTCACACTAGCATCTGCCTGCTGGTTTCAACCCAGCCACCTGCGTGGGCTCCAAGTGCCTCCCATTTGAAGGTTCTTGGAAAGTTCCCCGACTGTGACTATTCAAACATGATCTGTGTGCTTCCTCCCTCCCTCCACTCACAATATTTATACTCATTTGTCTCATTGAGATCTATCTCCCCTGTTCTATTGAGACAGTTTGACTGGCAGGTCTTATTCTCCTGCGGTGGAAACCCATCTATTCTCTAGACAGTGAGGTGCAAGCACTCTGCCTTCTATTATGCTCAGTGGCCTTCCGTGCTCCCATCTTCAATCTTAGAAGGCATGTCTCAGAAGCCTCCATCTTAAGATGAAGGGCTCGGAACATGGGCAATGGAACCAGCAAGCCTGCCTTTAACCAGTTCTGACCGAATGAAGGAAACACGCTGGATATTCTCTCTCCTTGGATGCTTGTCCTAGGAGGCTGCCCTCGTCTTCCCAGGATAGTAAGTACCGTGGAAGGAATGAAGGAGTGATGTACTTTAAGATAGCAAGGCCATTCCAGAAAGGTCCACTCAGTCTTCTTGGAGACCTCTGCACTTTCTACGAGATGGGGGTTGTTGAGACAGTGAGTGGAGCCAGCTCTGGCTGAGCTCATCCCTCCTAAGGGTATTGGTTTCCTAAAGTGTTTGGAGTGTCAGCGGCAAGTGGCGCTCCACCTGCCTCTCCTGGAGAATGTGCCTTGGAGTGTGCTCAGGAGGAAATAGCCCAAGCTCCATAAACCATTATCTAAAGCAGGCGAAGGCTGATGACTTAATGGGTTTAGGGCATATTTGAACAGACTGTCCCCTGGTGTTCTATTGCCAACACCTAAAAACTCAGCTGTGTTACAGGTCCTGCCCTGGAGATGAGGCGTCCCCATCTGGTGACCCTCCACAGCTATGGATCCTCAGCCAAAACTAGTCACGTTGTCCAGATTGTGAAGGAAATCATCTTTTAAGATATTTTATAATCTAGCTATGTATAACACAGACAAATGAAGCTCGTACTGACCCTTTTGTCTCACTACTGCCAAGTACAATGCCCGTGACCCCTCAATTCTTTTGGTTTCTCACACTTTTAATAGCATCATCCACACGTGGAAGAACCTTTGCTCAAATAAAGCTCTATACAGGCTACAAGCAAGAAAGTACAGTATGGTAATTCTTTTTTAAAAAAGATTTATTTATTATTCTGTATACAGTGTTGTCTGCTTGTACACCTGCAGGCCACAAGAGGTCATCAAGTTACATTACAGATGGTTATGAGCCACCATGTGGTTGCTGGGAATTGAACTCAGGACCTTTGGAAGAACAGGCAGTGCTCTTAACCACTGAGCTGTCTCTCCAGCACCTGTATGGTAATTCTGAGCTGACAAAATGGTTGGGGTGTCCATTACAATACCAAACACACTGCCCAGATCCTAACCTTGCCTCTGAAGCAACAAGCTGTGTGACATAAAGAAGTTCACTAATGTGTATGAACTCATTCTCTCATCTTAAAAATGGCGATCAAATTTCATTTGATTCGCGTACAGATTCCTATGGTAAAGAAAGACCCCAGAATAGGGACAGGGAAGAGAGAATCAGAGGCGAGCGGGAACTGGGGGTAGGGGACACTTAACTCAGGCCACTCTGAGTTTTGTGCCAGCCAGAGTAAAAAAAAAAATCTGCCACCTGATGGTCCTCCACCATCCTGGTCTCCAATTCTCAAAATGTCCTGCTTTCTCAGGAAATACCTCCTTTCTCCCCCCAACAGCAATTTCCTGCTCACAGTGATTCTACTCACAGTTTTCAGACTTTAGCTTTCTGACCTTGTAGCATCTACACAGGCCTGATTTGTAGCTGGTGGGCAGCAGCAGTGGTTTCTGGTCCGCTGTGGCTCGCTCTTTCATTTCCTCTCTGTATCTTCTAGGCTCGCTCACTTCACTCTGTCCTGAGTCTTCCCCTGCTTAAATCTGAGCACTGACATTAAAGTCTCTTTACAACATTAATCCATTAAAGCCACTACTTATTCAAGATGGTCACTATTTGGTAGGCATAACTGTTCAAGGAAAGTCACCTATAGGGGCCAGAGTTTATAGATACAATATTATATAGGGATTTTGTTTTTGTTCTTATTTATAGATAATATATACTCAGTGCCATTTGCCTTTCACCAGCAGTTCTACTCAATGGCAGTTCTTAGAGAGTACAGAGGCTTGTGAGAAGGTCAGTATTTATAGTAAATTCACCAAGACGGCTGAGAGTCCTAGCAGTTAAATCACAGGCCATCTACACTCAGAGAAAAAAAAAAAAGGAATTGACTGCACAAAAGTCCTGGGTGTTTACTGATTGTATGGCTTTGACAGAATTCAGTTGAGGACTCCGCTTGACTGTCACAAGCTAGAAGAGTGACTGTCACTATTGCACAGATGAAAACTTGCTCCCAACACTGATGAGCCCATGTTGTTTTGACACAGCCATAAGCATTATTCCTTCCATGTGTGCCTGCCACCGTGCCTGCACTAAATGGACATGGGTGGACGGAACGAGGTTCCTTTTCGATGGGCCTCTAGAGATTTTCTTTTCTGTTTTGGTCAATGATGATTGAAAGACAGTCAAGTCAGATGAACTCAAACACTTAGGAGCTATGCAGACAGAGCCTTGAGCCGGCAAGGGGCTGTGCTGTTTCAGGGCTTACTCAGTTTGAGAGTGTGTGAAAAGTCAGAGACTCGGTAAGGTGACACATTTTATTTGGGATACATCAGCAGTCTAGGAACAAACCCAAAACATTTTGTGACACTGAAACATGCCTTGGAAGAGTAACAGAAAATGTACCAGCCAATTAAGTCAATGCCGGATGTATTTTATCTAAACCTATCTCTGAACTTGGGGGAAATGGATGCTAATCAAGTGTAGTCACCCTACGGATGGTTGTTCAGGAGCCAAGGAAGATGAGCTGAGATGAGGACAGATCACGGAAAATGTGACCTTCTGTCTTATGAGTTTTCTGCCTGACAAAATAACCAGCCAACCATCCCCAACTCCCAGAGCATCAGGCTGTGTGTTCTTGCCTGGGTTCTGATTAGAAATGGTTCATGGATTGTCCCCTCCCAGAAGATGGACTCGTGCTGTCCCCAGTCAGGCTTTCTGCCTGAGACTGGCTGTATTGGAAGTGCCTGAGCAGCTGTCCCTGTGTCCCTGCTGTCACAAAGTACAAATGCATCTGGTGGGTAAGGCTCCACAGCTAACTCCCAGTAAATGCCAGCTCCATTAGTGTGGCAGGTGAGCAATCTATTAGGGAATCAAAGGCCCCTCCCTCATTATAGGAAAACAAATTAGTTGTGTCTGGAATGGGCAGGCTTTTTTTTTTTTTTTTTTTTTTTTTTTTTTAATAGGCTCTGTGTAACAGCCCTTGCCATCCCTGGAACTTGCTTTACAGACCAGGCTGGCCTCAAACTCAAAGATCCATCTTCTTCTGCTCTCCAAGTGCTGGGATTAAAGGTGTGCACCACCAAAAGAGTTCTTATGAGTTATGGATGTGACTTGGAATCCTGGCTAACAATGCAAATGGGAGGTCTGAGCATAAAAAACTGAGCAAAAGTAATTCCTAACGCACCGCAATCAGGAAGACTGAGGGAGGTCAAAAGTGAAGAAGATAAACCACAAGCAGCTCAAAGTGAAGATATAGTAATGTTTATTCCTGTGCCTTTAGTACACACAGCTAGCTCTGTTTGGCAGAGTGAGGACCAGTCCTAAGCATCCTCACAGCTTGGCTCCAGTTCCCCTCAGCTGAAAGCTCTTCACACCCAGCAACCTTTCCCAGGTTTCCACCTTTTGCAAACACCTGTCGGGTTACTTTTGTGTATTTCCAAGTCCTTCACTCTCAGCACCCTACTTTCTTCTCTTTCCAGGAGGTTTTGGGGATACTTGGAGAGACTGCGGCCCATCACAAGTTCTTCTATTATTATTGCCTTCTTGCAAGGTGAGAGAGGACAGCATCTCCGAATGAAAGATTCTCCTCCATGCCCTCTCGCAGCAGAGGCCCTAATTCATTTTTCATGGCCCCTTGCAGTGACAAAAGCCGCTGCTTTCTCTCTTGTAAGTGTGCTCCATGCAATAAGTCAAAGCCGATGTGCATTTTCCCCCTGGGTGCCGAAGCGCACTTTGATTTAATTTGCCCTGTTGTTTGGCACAGAGCCTTTGCCAGCGAGTTTCTTCACAGACCTGAGGAAGCAGGCCCTGACAGCGATGGGGTGCAGTGACAGATGGGGTTCAGTGGGTAGTGTTTAAATAATTTGCTGCAATGATAAAGGAAATGCTGCAGAGTGACAGATGTTCCTACAAACAGGCAGTCTAATAGACACACAATCCTGTTTGCAAGAGCTGGGGCCACATGACAAAATGCTCCCACGGAGACAGACCCACTCTTCTTGAGTCAGAATTGACAGGGGCACAGGGAAGCTACAGGGGGCCACAGAGATGATGGGGTAGTCTCGGGCTCT
Source organism: Acomys russatus (assembly GCF_903995435.1). NCBI lineage: Eukaryota > Metazoa > Chordata > Mammalia > Rodentia > Muridae > Acomys > Acomys russatus. Next base: position 22,763,385 of record NC_067150.1, read on the forward strand.
CCTGAACAGTCATTGAAAATCATCTGCAAGGCTTTGGGATGATGAATCCCTCCCTGTTTGGGATGATGAGTCCCTCCCTGTTTATGCCACATTCACACTCTCCATCTCAGAAGAGGTCCCACCTTTCATATTGTCCCCTGTGAGAGCAATTGAAACATCATGAGGGAGTCACCTTAGACCCTACTGTGAAGTGATGCACTAATTGTCCTGGGCAAGGGTATTTTAGTTATTTTTCATGACTATGACAAAATCCCTGATTTAAGGTGATAGAGAAGATTATGACAATGAAGGGATGGAGGCAGAAGTATGAGGTGCTTGGTAAAACTCTCAAAGACACCTCCACAGGTGTGTTTACTAGGTGCTTCCTAATTCTGCTAAGATAAACTTGTGTGTGTGTGTGGGGGGGGGTGCTTGCGTGCATGTGTGATAAATGTCCAGGACAGCAGGGTGATTTGTCCCTGGGATGAATATGGCATTCTGGCCGTTGCCACGTTTCTCTACACACTGCCTCTGAGGTGATCGGAGGAGAAAGCCAAGCTCTGGACAATGGTCACTCCCCATTTCATAATTGCAAGTGAGGTGTCGATGATGTATCTTCCCCCCCAAAAAAGGGGGGGGCCAGGTGAGTGTAAGGGCCACAGCAACAGCTGATTATGCCACAAGCTGGAGCCACTTGCATGGCAGGAGAATGTCATCTAGGCAGGTGCTTTCTGAGCACTCACATACATACACTCCGATGTATGACAATCTACCTTTGCCCTTGAGAAAACGTGGACAGGTGTGGTGCATGGACAGCAGAGAGAAAGCAGGGAAAGATCAGTGAGTCTACCTACCTGTCTGCTTTCTTTTACTCTTTAGGAATTCGTCTTAGGAGCTTTGAGTGTGAAACACATTTCTGAGATAAGGATGATGAGACGGCAGGAAGAGCCCCGCTCGCTTGGTGTGGAGGTAAGCCAGGAAAAATTTAAGAGGAAAGGACTGAGAGGGCAGTGGGAAAGGGAAGGGTTTGGCCTGGAGGTCAGTACCTCAGGGAGAAGGAAGGCATTGCTGAACAGAAAGTACCGCCGCAAAGCCGACTGAACTGTCTCCCAGCCAAGACTCGGCAGTTGAACCTTGAAGGTGACTCGGATGGGATGGCAGAGAAGAGAAGCCACACTGGAGCCCAGTCTGTTTGCCCAGCTTACCTGTTGCGAGTTGAACAGCTGTGGCTCTCACCAGCCCCTTCCCCGACTGGGCAGTACACTTCCTTTTGAAAGGTGAGCCGAGATTTGCCTCTTGGCATTTTCTGGATTTTGTTTTACAGCTAATCAAACAGACATTAACCACCGGGGAACCTGGAAGCTGAGTTCCCTGAGCAGGCGAGTGACACCTTGACCTTTTGAGGGTACAGATGGAACACTGTCAGAGCCTCTTCTGCAAGAAGCATTTAAAGGACTTAATCAGAGTCCTTTTTTTAAAAAAGCAGTCTGAAACTCAAGAGGAACATGCTATTATGTGAGAAAGAAAATAGGAAAGGAGACATAGCTCAAAAGTATAAGGAGGGGATAGAAAGAGCAGAGTTAGGGAATAAGAGATTAAAAACCATATCTGTTTCCCCCACCCCCTGTTTCTGTATTTCAGGGAGTATCAGAAATCCCTTCTCAGCCTCTAGTTCCAGGAGAGGTTAAAGGTTATATCCTCAACCTCAAGGACATTTTTCCTTTGGGGATATTTGCTACCATATTGAGATGCTCTTAGTTATCCCAGTTAGGAAGTGAGTATTAATGGCATCTGTGGTGACAATGGTTCAGGGTAACACTCTATGACAGAGAGAGTAGACCCTACCTAGGTGACAAGGTCCCCAGTGACTGGAGAGTCTAATCAGAAGCAGCCAGATACAGAAATTAACAGGCACTCAGCCAGACTCAGGACAAAGAATGCCTTGGACTCCATGCCAGCAGACACGACAGTTTCTTTGGAAAATGTTGCTCTGTTTCCCAGCCATAAGCAAAACAGTGACCTGGGTTAGCGGTGATTGAGAGGCAGGGGAATTAGACATGGATGAGGTGTTAGGAATGGAAAGAGGTCAAAGAAGATAAGGACAGGATGGTCAAAGGAAAGATGGTGGCAGAGGTAAGTGCAGACCAGAACCACGGGAGGCCGCTGCCTTGGGTGGCAGCACGGTACATTTGCACAGCAGAGGTTCTAAGAAAGCCTGGGAAGATAAAAGGAAACATGATAACTCTAGTCAACAAAGGGAGAGGATGACAGAAATAAACAACGAACAGAGGAAGAAGAGAGAAAAGAAAGTCCAGAAGCAAAGAGGTAGGTAGTACAAAGAGCCAGGAGAAATGCCCAGAAGGGAGATTACTGGACCATGAAATAATCCTGGTTTTAGTTTTCGTGAAGGTCTCCACATTGTTTGCGTGTCTGTCGGGACTTCTATCCACCCACAATGTACACCCAGAATGTACTCACTTCACTTCCTCTTCGCCTTCCTTCTCTCTCAGAAATAGTCATTCTGCCAGGAAAGCAGTTAGCTCTCATGGTGAGTTCATTTTGCTTTTCCTTGATGTGTAGCAGTGATGAGCTTTTTTTTTTTTTTTTTTTTTTTTTTTTTTTTTTTTACCCTCATGCATCTGGTGGCCATTTCTATGCTTTCCCCCGCCCCCAAGATGTTTAGGAAGGCTTTTGCTACACTTTTCAATAGGTTTTTATCCTCCCTGTATCTTTACTATTGAATTGCCCGAGTTAATGTCCACATATATTTTAGTTATTATTCCCATGCTAAATACAAGGTTTGTAAATATCTTCTTCAAGTCTGTAGCCTGTCTCTGCACACTGCTAATGGGTTCTTTTGGTGTGCATAAGCTTTGTTATTTTGATATAATCCCATTTCTCTGCTTCTGCTTTTGTTTCCTACACTTTCATGGTCACATTAAGAAATTTGCAGCAAATGGATGGAACTAGAAAAGATCATCCTCAGCGAGGTAACTCAGACCCAGAAAGACACGCATAATATATACTCACTTATAAGGAGATATTAGCTACATAATACAGGATAACCACACTACAATACACAGATCTAAAGAAACTAAATAACAAGGAGGATCTAGGGAGAATGCTTAATTCACATTCAGAAAGGCAAATAGAATAGACACTGGAAGTATTTAAAAAGAAGGAACAGTAAGGGAGCCTACCATAGAGGTCCTCTGAAAGACTTCACCCTACAAAGGATCAAAGCAGATACTAAGTCTCACAGCCAAACTTTGGGGTGGAGTGCACCACTTCCAGTGTCTTCTTTATAAGTGAATATATACCATGCATGTCTTTCTGGGAGATTTAAGGACTTGCAGGGGACAGAAGCTCCACAAGGAGACTAATGGGACCAACAAATCCAGGCAGGGTTTCTGGGGAGGCTGTAGATACTGATGCACCAACCAAGGACTATGCATAGTAAGGACCTAGACCATTAGCTCAGATGTAGCAGATAGGCAGCACAGTCTCCTTGTGGATCCCATAATATGGAGGGTATGGACTACTTCTGACATGGACTCTGGTGTCCACTTGTGGATCCCATCCTCCTGGTGAGGCTGCCATGCCAGGCCACAGAGGAAGAGGATACATACAGTCCAGATAAGACTTGATAGATTGAGGTCAGATGATAGGGGAGGAGGGCTCTGCCTTTCTGAGGACTAGGGGAGGGGGATGAGGAAGAGAGGGTGGGGCCAGGAAGCAATGACGGAAGGGGCTACATTAAGGATGTAAAGTGAACAAATTAAAAAATAAAATGAAATAAAAATAAAAAGTTATCAACTAGAACATTATTGTGTAATTTCACTTTTTTTTTCTTTTGATAGTTTAAAGGTTTTTGGTCTTATACTTGCTTTTAATCTACTCCGAATTGACTCTGGTGTCTAAAATGAGATAAGATCACTCTTTTGCACATGGAAACCCACTTTTCCAAGCACCATTGACTAAAGAGACTATTCTTCTTCACAGGGAGAGGGAGGAAAGATGGATAAAAAGAACTCTGGATGATGGAAAAGGCTATGGGGAAACATTTTATATTTATTTAAAAATACAAATATGAACAGTTTAAATGAAGTTATACCTCTTGGGGTGACAATATACTCCACAAAAGCCATAGGATATCTAACAAAACACCTGTACCAGGTGTGAGAACTACATTTTGAGTTGTCAGTGAAGGGACTCCAGGAAACTTCTGGGGAAAAAAAAAGAAAGCTATTGCTGTTGCTCTTGGTTGCCTCCCAGAACTTGAAGGTAAGGCTTTATTGCTGAAGACGCCACACACTTCTGACATAGAAATCTGTGTGGAATCAAAGTGAAACTGACGTTGAAGCCTCTTTCCTAAGGACTAGCATTTACAGTATCTGAAAGGGCCATGAAAGCTGCCAAGGGGGAAAAATTGATCAACAGTCCTACTCTGTTGTAATTCCTGTGAAACACAACAATGACCAGCAAGATATAGCCAAGGATGCAATAGTGGCACTTACATCATGGGGTAACCAATAGCCATATAATTGGACTTAAGGACTTCTCAAGAGGAGAGAATTCATGCCTCGTACTATAAGCCTAGACAACTGCCCCATAGCAGGTTATGTTGGACTAGAAGTCATGAACTATAGAATAGAATATTTTACTGATGCTCTTTCCAGTGTGTATTTTTGGCACTTGCCTTAGTTTCATTTCCTAGTTCTATGGTAAAATTCTGTGACAAAGATCAGCTGCTGAAAAGGATGATTTTAGCTTAGAGTCCTATGCTAAAAGTCCATCATGGCAGTGTAGTGATGGTTGTAGAAGCTTAAGGGAACTGGTCACATTGTGTCTGCAGTCAAGGATCACAGGAGGGACTAAAGAGGTGGCTCAGCATTTAAAATATTGTATTGATCTTGCGGAGGACTCAAGATCAATTCCCAACACTCACATAACCCTATACACAGTGCCAAACATACACATACTTAAAATAAATGCAAATAAAAGAAGCCGTATGAGACATATGCTACTACTCAGTTTTCTTTCTCCATTTTGTATAGTTCAGTGCCTGCCTATGGAATGGCACCACCCAAAGTGAGCAAGTTTTTCTTCCCACCTCAATTCATAAAATCATGACAACGCACCAGAGCCTCACCCCATAGGTTGCTTTGGGCTGCGGTTGACAGTTATCCCTTGCCACTACAATGTCTTTGCCATGGTTCATTCTTAAGCTCTGTATCCTGTCCATTTGCTGTTGTGTGTACTTTATGAAGGTAACATGCTAATTTGATAACTTTCTTATATGGCTGGAGATTAGCGTGTATGACTATTTTATAGTTGACCTGGATATTTGCATTTTTCCGTTGTTATTCTTTGTGAGGTTATATGGTCGTGTTTCTATAGAAAACACACATTGTAATATTTTCAAAGTTTAAATATTGCTTTTTCTGATTCACGGATACCATGTCTTCTCACCTGTCTGTATCTCTTAAGCATCTTTTCTTGATGTGGAACCACCAATACACAGGTCTTGTATCTCCTTGATGGCATTATTTCTAAGCAGATCATTCTTTGTGGCTACAATAAACAGAATAAATCTCTTGATTTCTAGGTTGAATAGCCAACTGTTACTTATTTTTTGTGTTGAAATTGTGTTCTGCACTTTTAATATATGCTCTTATTCTGGCAATCAGTTGGGGAATCTGTAGATTTTCTACAGATAAGATGAAGACATCACCACGTCATGGCAATTTAAATATTTATTTTCCTAGTTGGAGACCTTTTATCTTCTCCTGATATAGTTGCTTCAGCAAGAATGCTTAATACTATGCCAAGTTAGAATGGTAAGCAGGGCATCTCACAGTTTTCCAGATGTCAGATGAAAATCTTTCACTTTTGACCATTGGAAATAATGTTATACATGGCTTTCTTATCTATGGTCTCAACTGTAATTCTCAATATCCCTACCTACTTTGTTGGGAGGAGTTTTTTTTTTTCATGCAATGATGTCAAATTTTGTCAATTTTTTTCTTATGTAATTGGATGGTCAAGTTAGAGCCATGCAATATAGTCACCTTATGGATAAACCTGTGTGTTCATGAACAGATGAGAGAATAAAGAAATTGTGGAATGTATACACAATGGAATATTAGTCAGTCTTAAAAATGAATGAAATTCCATTGGTTTTGGCAGAGGGGACTGAAGAACAATATGCTATGCCACGTAAGGTAGGCAGAGAAGAACAAATACCATGTGGCCTCATTTATGTGTGATATCCAAAGTGATTGGATTCATAGAAGAAGAGAGGAGAATGAGGCTTAAAGAGGTTGAAAACAGAAGGGATGAGGAGACGGTTGTGAAAAGAGGGAGGAATATGTTACTGTTTTCCTTAATTTCGAGTTCTGTTACACAGCATGATGAATACAGTTAATAATAGAGTATTGTACATTTCAAAATTCCTAAGAGTAAATTTCAAACAATCTCATAACAAAAAAAATGTTAAGTATATAAAGTGATGGATATGCTAACTAGCTTGATTTAATTATTCCACATTGTATTCATAAATCATAACATCACTTTGTACCCCATAAATTCATACAATTACAAATTGTCAATTTACAACAATTTTTTAAAAAAGCGTGCAAGCAAGAGGTGCAGGGAGGTGGAAAAGATGCTCCATTGGGAAGAGATGGGGCTGATGAGGCTGTCAGTCTGGGTGGGGTTGAGATGAGCTCACAGTCTATCACCGTGTCTGAAAGCCAGTTCAGCCTGCCTGCCAGCCTGTGTGAGGGATCCAGATCTAGAAGATGGTGGACTGGAGGGAGGCGTCTGGAATGCAGAAGAGTCTGGATCCAACACCGGGAGGTATCTCCCAGCTTCTCCTTGGCCTAAATCTACAGCTAAGCATTCAAAACCTGTATTGCTTTCCCAGATTCTGCATTTGAACAACTTTGGGATATCTGGGGTCTTAACAAACTCAGCTCCCACCCTCCTGAATCTAATTATTGTGCTAGGTCTTCACCAGACAGGAATGCAGGCCTTGTTCTCATGTGGCCCTGTGTATTGAGGGATGTGTCTCTGAATCTATGCACTGTAAGGCTAATAATTTGCTAATAGCTAGTCTCTTGGAAGAGAAGAAGTTCATGGTTATTGTGTCAGGAGATTAGGACACAAGACTAAGCCAAGACTGAAGATCTGGCTGACTATAATATAACCCTATCATTTTAGTGTCCATAAAAACAGTTCTTTATAAGAGCCAGGGCAATGGGCGATCATATAAACTCAGAGACCAGCTGGTCAAAGGATCGTGAACAAGTCATTTCCATTCCTCAAGTTCTCGTGTGTGTTATATGCAAATGGCAGAAAAGAAGGAAAGAAAAATTTAAGCTTGATGATTTTAGGCTTATCTGTGGTACTAACAAAGAATAAATTAAGTGGTGTGTGTTGGGGTGTGTGTGTGTGTGTGTGTGTTTGTGTGTGTGTGTGACTTAGATGATTGCCATTTATTTTCTTTGAAACTTTGCTTTCTTTTTGTACACAGGTCCCCTTTAAATAAATGCTTTGTGATAGAAACAAACACTATGTTGGAGTCAGACAGGCTGTGTCTCAATCCTGGTGTGGCTACATGTCTTGGGCTGATGGTTTAATAAGAATGACTTCATTCTTCTCATTGTAAGGCTGAGAAGAATACGATAGCTATCCCACAGGATCATCAGGAGCATCTGAGGCAGCTCATGGGAAGCACACACAAGAGATTCAACAGCCCTAGGTAAACGAGAGTCATTATCATCAGCAGATAGAGTCAGCAGCTAGGCCCTGGGGATGTGTCCCAGGAAGAGAGTTTTGCTCTTGGGCACTGCTGTGAAAACATATTACATAGAAATTCTCTGAATAGCACAAACAAGACAGCCATGTGACATAGAATGAATATTTTCCTCAAGCTGTTAGTGTCCTGCAAGGTATCTTCACAGTCAGTATTCTGAGGGGAAAGATCTTGTCAAACCAATGGAAGGAAACCATGGGCTTGGTAGATGGTGCTCTGGACTTTTCAGAGTCCTGCATACATTGTACACATCATAGAGAACCAAGAAGCACAGTGCACACATGCTTTCCTAAACATATGGGAAAACCTACATCTTTCTCCCTGCAGAAGTATCTTTTCTCTTCCTCACAATAATCAGTGCTTCTTCAAACACAACCTCAGAAATGGCAATGTGTATAGTAGATATTTATCTTGTTTACCCATCATGTGTCATGGATGAAAACACTCATGTGTCCATAGATAGAAGGTCTTCTCTCCTACAGATAATCGCCAAGGAGTATTCCAAAGCTGCAGTAGCTTTGTTACTTGAGGTTTCAGCAAATGCTCTGGTCCTAGGAGGCCCAGAAAAACTGGGCTTGATCACCTGTACCAAGTACTAATTAAAGAAAATAAGGAGGGCTGGAGAGATGGCTCAGAGGTTAAGAGCACTGGCTGCTCTTCCAAAGGCCCTGAGTTCAATTCCCAGCAACCACATGGTGACTCACAACCATCTGTAATATGATCTGGTGTCCTCTTCTGGTGTGCATGTGTACATGCAGGCAAGAGTACTGTATACATAACCAATCAATAAAGCTTTAAAAAAAAAAAAAAGAAAGAAAGAAAGAAAGAAAGAAAGAAAAAGAAAAGAAAAAGAAGAAATTGTAATAAAAGTGACCACAGCAGGGAGGATGATAGATTAACCAACGATTCCACGTCTACCTTCAAGATGCTAAAATGGGGGTTAGGTTTAAACAGAGCAAGTAGTGTGGCAGGATGTAACAGATAAACAGAATCAAGCAGCACCGGTCAAAGGGTGCGCCTGTCCATCACTGTCCAGTTCTGATTCTACACTGTGGTTCCAAACGCAAGTTTTTAATCATGTCATCACTGGAGAGGAGTGATTTGGCTCCCTCCCAAGAGATGACTACTCATGGTGCAGCCTTGGCATCATAGATAATTAGCCTTATCTGAAATGTAGTCTGGTTTGTGAGGCTCACTGTTGCTTGGCAACAGTTTTCATACCTTGTCCAAAAATGCCTATTGGTCAATCCCGTTGGTCTTAAAATAAACATAACTTGAGGAACTCTCTTAATCTATTGAAAATGAAACATCTCATTTAAAATCATCTCAGGCTCATATCCTTCTGATCATCATCACTTATTCACAGCCACCCAGGGTCACATGCTTTTTCTAGGCTTCCTCATAGATAGGAAACTGTTGCTTTGTATTTGAGTTTTCTTTTCTTCCTCCTCATTCATCCCAGTATCACTCCTTTTCTACCCTAGCCTTTTTCTACTTTCTACTTTCTACTATCAGGAGAGTAGATATATAGCAGCTTCAGAGGTCAAGGTAGACTAATCAAGACCTTGTATTCAACCTTGATTTTGGCTAGGTCTTTTGACAGCAGGCTAACTTATGAAGTTAAATATTTGTTGCATGGTGTCTGACATATGTCACAAATAAGTAAGATGGAAAGAACAAGTGGGTATCACAGGAAAATGAGTCCAAGAGCTGATTTTAGATAAATTTCCAATTGTTCTTATTTCAGGAAGTAAATGTTAAAAATAAAGATCAGAAAAAGAAGTCAATCTAATTTGAACTGACTCCTGTAAGCAGCCCAGGATCAAAGGAGAGGGAAAGAAGGGGATTAGGGTGGCTGAGAGTTTCTAGGTGTGAAATTCTAACTCCAAAGAGAACACTTTTTGATAGACATCCCATCAAGAAGACATGAGCCTCCTACGGTCACTCTACACTGGTCCAAAGACAGATCGGGCAAAACCTTGTGACCTTCAGAGTGCATGTGTTCAGCCTGAAATTTGCTCTCACAAATGGTCCCAAGGGCACCAAAAAGTCTTTCACCTCTCTAACTAAACTTTGAGTCTTTGATTTGGTTGAGTTTTAGGGGCAGCAAAGTCCAACAGCATGTATGAGTAGTGGGCCTGGCACTGTACAAAACATCTCTGTGTATACTATTGAGTCAATCAAAACCCAAGCATTGATGATCGCACTTGAGTTTCATAGTGGCACCTGAGACAGACAGTGAATCCTTTTGGCCTCATTTCCCCTTGAAGGAAACTGAGACTTAGAAAGATGAAATTTATTTACAAAGCCAGCAATGCCTTGCTATTATTAAGTATAGTCAACAGCATATAGGATGTTCCAGCCTGTGACTAGAAACATGATATGGCCTGTGGTTTAGGAGAGCATCTCTTGTCACTTCCTGAAAAGACAGAAGGGTCACTCAGGTAACCTCGAACCACACCCCCACACCCCCACATACCCCTACACCCAACCCTGCCAACAGTAACTGAAGGAGTCAATTTACATCTCTCTGAAAAGCACCAGAGTGGAGCTTCCTTCCTAGAGCAGAAGTACTAGAACCAACTGAAGGGAATACATGCAGCAGCTTACCCCAGACCCAGGGATGCTCGCAGCCAGACACTCTTCATCTTGTTTGGCCAGCCCACAGGGCAGGAGAACAGAATCAGAGCACAAGACAAGACTGAAGTGGGAAGTCAAATAGGAAAACCTCTTATAGTAAGCTAAGAGCCTGGATGCTGCAGCCCCACACAAGAGGGAGCCCCAAGATGAACATCCCTTTCAAGAACCTGGCTTATAGTGTGGATGACCTGGGCTGGAAAGGAAAGGGGAAGGCACAATTTAGTTTGAAGCAGTTCTACATAGCAACCATCCCGGCCAACCTGCAGAAACAAACACAATCCTATCGAAGGGAAAGCTCTTACTGTCATCAGAGGAATAACATTTATTTTATTTTTTTAATACAAGGCTCTTCACAAAGCAAAAAAAAAAAAAAAAAAAAAAAAATTAAATAACGAATAGTCACAGGAAAATCATGCTACTGAGACCAAGAAAAACAGACTACAGTTGTTATCTAAAGGAGGTGTGAGACTGCATAGCTGTCAACTCTCACTGTTTTCAAGAAATCAATGAAAGACTTAAAAATCTTAATGTATAAACATGCAAAGACTAGCCTGTTTGCAGGAACACTGAAAATAGAATGCCTAGCAATAACTACATACATGCTATTATTTTTAAGCTTATTGCTATTCTGCGAGGATGTATGGGCTTGCACCTGCCATGGCTCACAGGCAGAGGTCACATGACAGCTACGTAGAACTGGTTTTCTCCTTCTACCTTTATTGTACTCGGATTCACCGATTTGGGTGAGTAGGTTGCAAGCAAGAGCTTTACCTACTGAGCCGCCTCTTTAGTCCCAATAAAAGTTAAGTAAGAGTAAATACATGTACAATATGTTTAAAAAAATGTTAGACACAGGCATAATTTACACATCACACCGATGCCAATGAATATATAATTAAAATACCCATCAGCGGAAAAGGTTTAAGGGAAGGTAACGCGACTCCAGACAGATCAGTTAGCTGAGAGATGAGTAGGACCAAAACTTCAAGCAGAATAAAGCAACAAAGAGATGGAGGATGCACACTCATAAGGGTAAGGAACCTGGAAATGGAAAGTTGGTTCCTTACGTAGAAAGCAGCCTCAAAGGAGAGCAGAAAGGGAAAAAAGGATCAGGAGAGAAGATCGCAAGGGATCAAGGCTCAGAATTTTTCCAGAACCAATAAAATATCAATGTAGAGATTTAAGAACACCAACAAGTTTGAAAAAAAAAATAGCAAAGGTGTGTGTAAGTAGGCATGGCATAGTGTATGTTCAAAACACCAACACTGGAGCGGGAATATCTGGAAAGCAACAAAGGTAATGGAGTATGTGTGTGCAAATAACTTCAAGGAAAGTCAGCTTCAAATTGGCAGCTACCTCATCAACAACCCAAACAGTCAGAAGGCCCTTACTAAGCTGGAAGAGACAACTTAAAACTGAATGTTCTACACGCCTGAGAAGGGTCTTTTCAGACTCAAGACAAAATATGACATTTTCATTATGCGACACTGGAAAAAACAGGCTACCAGCACAGGCCCAGCAGATGAAGTGCCTGCAGAGGCAATCGTGGGAGAAGGAAGACAATGTCAGATGGGAAGTCTGAGGCTCAGGGCGAAGTGAAGCCCTAGGAATATGATGAATAGACACAAAGCGATGCCTTGACATATGTTGCCAGCTATGGCAATGATCTTGACGTGGAGACTGGCTAGGCTAAAATGTGCTAGACACGAGTCTGTCTGCCCCTGTCTGCAGCCTCCATTTGCTCCGCTTTGTGGCTCCCTGTCACTTTCAGGAGTAAATCTTGCACTTGGCTCTGCAGCTTCTCTCTTGTGACATGAGTCTGTATGGTTTTAGGGGCCACTTCAAATGTTCCCAAAAATGGAGGGGTCCAAAAGAGACTGCAGGGCAGGCCTGACAAGAGAAACTAGCTCCCCTAAACGTGTTGCCTGCTGCCAGTCCTTTTGGATAGAACAACCAACGAACAGTCTGTTGCTCTGAAAGTCAAGTAAGTCTGGAGAGTTTCCTGTATGCGAATGCCCACCCCAGCAGAAACCATCTTCCCAGGATCCCGGTCTTGAATTGGCAGAAGGGTGCACACACACGCGTGTATGCATGCATGTGTGCGCATGCACACACACACACACACACGCACAAGCATACAAGTCCACATACATGTGCAAACCCCTTCACAATTCATTAACAGACACAACCCTAGTCATATCTGATACAACCGATATATTCTCAATGTACATCCTTGAAACAGTCATACACAACATAGCCATTTCCTCACACGTAACATAGACACTCGACTTATACATTCATATTTGTTCACAAGTGACATTCTTACACTCTACAATCAACACATGCAGGTTTTGTTTTTTGTTTTTTGGTTTTTTTGTTTTGTTTTGTTTTTTTAGCCTCGAGCCCAGCACCGCCTACTATTGAATGGAGTCGTGTATTCCTTCATGAAGCCCACTGGGAACAGAGGCATTTGGGTAAGCGTGAAGAGAATTCAAATGTATCTGGGGTGTTCTGAGAGGAGTTCATATGCACAAAGAGCTCCACTCATGGAGAGAGTGTGTAGAAATGTCCAACCTAGAGGTTAAAAGATGGAGTCCCAGACAGCTGCTGGACCTATGGGGAAGGTTGAGAAGGTAAGAGTAGGGTTGAAAAGAAGGTATGGGAAATATCTGTTTTCTGATCCCTGAAAGAGACTGTATTCTGCTGGAGGGGAGAGGAGCAGCCTAGCCATCGCCCTCGCCTTTGCACAGCCATCAGCTGAAACAGAGATATCCCCAGATGGTGTGATTGACAGAGCTACCAAGAGAAAGCCTGCCTAGCAACAGCCATTCTGGAAGTCTCCATGCTGGTGGCTGACAATGTCCTTCCTGGCATTTATGCAGCACCAAGTTTACTGAATTTGACTGAAACCGCTTGATTTGAACCTGAAACCTAGTGGGACTAAGGGCTACCTGCTTGACAGGATGGCCATTTGAGAGGTAAGGGCGTCTACAGACCTGAGCTATGAGGTCTTTTTGTACCTTTGCTTTGGAAGAAAGAGCAGCTAAACTTGTGATTTTCATGGCAGTTGAGAAGGGAACCAGGGTCCTTGGCTAGAACAGGGGCAGCCTGGCGGGCCTACTCCCCCTTGAAAGCTGGAGAAGCCTCAGTCCCTACCCAAGTGGCCTCCTGCTGCTCACATGAAAGGCCATTTAAAATAACAGTCATGTATTAAAGCAAGGGAAAAGAAAGGAAGAAAAAAAAAAAAAAACCTCAAGGGCTATAGCACTGCCACAGTTTTAAATTATAGTGTAGGAGGATAAAAATAAAAGGGAGAGAGAGGAAGACAGAGCAAGGGGAAAAAAATTACCATTGTTTTATGAAGCAGATGGGAAAGTTCAGGGGATCAGAAAAAGACTATTATTATCTCAACTCTACAGTGACAAGGCAGCAGAAGGATGCAGTGCCTTCTCCCATCTCTCCCTGAGAATGGGACACTGGAGGAATTTATTTTGAATGCAGCTTAAGGGCAGGGGTTCTGAGCAACCAGGATAGAATGAAAGACCCAGCAGCATGTATATTTAAGGAACCTCCTCTGCATTTCTCCATTTCCTCCTGTGTTTAGATGCTCTGGGCAGTGAGGACCCAGTGTCATGTTGTGCCTTCCCTATGGTCTGAGTAGACAGAGGGTAAAGAGCTTGGAGAATCCCAAGGCTTAAGCACTGGAGGTAACTGTTTCAGAGGGGCTAATGTGTCTAAATTCAAGGTTAAGGGAACACAGGTGGTGAGGCTTAATGAGGTAGCGAGTGTCTGCTGAATATTCACATGCAATAAATTGACGAATCAGATATTAGAGAGAAAGGCAGGGTCAGTAAGATGGCTCAGCAGGAATAGGTGCTTTTAGCCAAGCCTGATGACCATATGTTTGATCCCTGAGACACAAACAACAGACAGGGAGAACAGACTAAGAGCAAATTGTTTTTTGACCCAGACATAAGCACAGTGGATCACACGTACCTGCACTTACTTACACATGGTAAGTAAACAAGTAAGAAAAGCAAGAGGGTGAGCAGAGGAGAGATCCAGAAGGAAAGAGTCAGGGAAGAATGTGCTAGAAATGTGCAGAAAGCAGGACTAATAACTCTGTGATTAAAAGGCACTTACTTTTAAATTCAGGACACCCCAGAGCCCACTACTCCTTGGAAGCCTCTGCTACATTTGCTCCCTGATATAGTTTGTTCCTCATCTCTGGAATCTTTTGGTGGGAACTTGCAAGTTGTCCATCATTACGTCAACTAGGACTCATGTACCCAAGCAATACACATTTATTGTAGAAAAGAGGCACCCACTGAAGACAAGGGGGCCCACATTTACCGATCCCTAAGTGTTCTTTTGCACATTTCTTTTTACTGACTTCCTACCAACTTCTTCTAAGGGAACTCTTTCCATTTTAGGGATGAGGAAACTAAGACCAAGGTTGGTTCTAGGCTTCAGCCAGATTCTCTGAGCAGGTAAGTGGCAGTGCTGGCACTGGAATTCAAGTCTGTCCAGTCGGCTGTCTGTGTGCTGGACTGATGTGTGTCCCTGGGAAGTTCCCAGAGAGCAAGGGAGGAAGACACATGCTTTGGAACCTGTAAATAGTTTCTAGGCAAGCTTCTCAATGAGAGAGCCATGGAGGTGCATGGGGGGTGGGGTCGGGGGTTGTGAGTAGCCTGACATTTGCAGAGTGGGGGAAGATGGTGTATTGGTTTGTCTGAGATGTCCCCATCAATCTCAGGCATTTGAGTACTTGGTCCCCTATTGGTGGCTATTGGGAGGATAACTAGGAGGGGTGGCCTTGCTGGAGAAAACAAGTCACTTGAAGGAAGCTTTGAGGTTTCAAAAA
This sequence comes from Acomys russatus, assembly GCF_903995435.1. Lineage (NCBI taxonomy): Eukaryota > Metazoa > Chordata > Mammalia > Rodentia > Muridae > Acomys > Acomys russatus. The sequence goes on from NC_067150.1 coordinate 22,778,687, forward strand.
AACTCCCAGTCCCTGTGTGTTCTTTCTCTGCTTTCTGCTTGCAGTTAGAGGTGTGAGCTGCCACCATGTCTTTGCTCTACCAACATGGCCTTTTGCCCATTGGAACTGTAAGCCCAATGAAATGCTTTGCTTCATGAGTGGCTTTAGTCATAGTTTTTAATCACAGAAGTAGAGAAGTGACAAGTGCAGGTAGAGTGGTATCTTAGCAGAGGAAAGAACATGCGGGGGGGGGGGGCATGAGTGTGTAAGATCTTCCTGGAGGCCCTTAGTGCAGTGAGGCAAAGACAAAGAACGGAGCTCAGGCTAGGTAGGCCGGCAGGGCAAATGAAGGGGCTCCTGTATACCCAGTGGGCTGTGTGGGCTTGGTCCTCAAAAGCTGGTTGGTACCCGGAGTGAGCAGGAATGCAAGTGATGCAAGTGATGCAAGGAAAGACAAACATCATCCTGCATCATAACCGCTCGCGTTCAGGCTGTGTTGTGAGAAGTTGTGAATCCCTGACTACCCTGCCATCCAGACCCAGCTCATTTTGACCTTTTTCCACCCTTCCCCCTCAGCTCAGCAGGTGTATGCTTCAGAGGTATGAAATTCTCTTACTATTTCCCAAAGCAAAACAATCAGAAACCAGAAATATAAAGTTGGATATCAAGAGCAGTGTATGGGGCACAAGGCTCCAGTTCAGAATAGGGCTGTTTCCTTGTCTCCATCAAGGATGCAGGCTTAGGCCTTGGAAGCAGCCTCTGTATGTCATTGCTGCACTGTGTCTCTTGATCATAATGAAGGAAATTCCCTTAGCTATCTATCCCACTGGGCTCTTGTGAACTTCCTTTGCTAACAGCCAAAGAATGTTTTGATTCAGCTTTATATGGCATTGTGAGTATGCACTCAAATGCACACATGTACACATCCCCAGGGCTGGAAAAGTCCTGCCTGAGTTGGAGGTTGATCTGGGACCATCTGGCTGACTTAGAACTTTGAATCTAAGAATTCAAAGTCTCTAAGGAATCTCAAGAAGGGCACAACCAGCTTCTCTCACAGTTGCTAACAACTTATAGGTGGCTGTGTACCTTAGGTGCTGAGACTCCATTGGGCCCACTCCTTTTTCGTATTTGCCTTATTCCTGTCCAGCCTGGGGTAAATTTCACAGTAAGCCTTTTCGGGTTAGGAAGTGGAGGCACCTGGACCCAAGGGAGAGTTTAGCAGGATAAGGTCTAGTGAGCTTGAGGCTGTTGCTTCAGCTCTCTAGGGAGTTCTTGTCACTCCACAGAGTGCTAAGGGGTTTCAGCTGTGAAACTGAAAAAGTTTTACAGATTCTAAGACAGAAGAGATAAAGGATTTGGGGAGCAGAGTTAGTGCCCTGCTGAGCACAGACAGTGAGTTGGCGCCTGCAGGTGAATGCCCCTGGGTGGCCAGCTACAGCAAACAGCATTTGTTCTTTGGATACAATCCCCATGTCACTCTAGTGCTGCAGGAAGCCTGGAGGACATCCCACAGATGTCCCAGCTGTTGCTGCTTGCAGTCTGTGACCAACAGTACCACACTCAACTCACCAAGCTATTGCTGTGCCTAAAAAGTCCCTGTGCATAGAATGCTCTGCCTGCTTTTTCTAATGCTGCTTACTCTGTGCCCAGCCTCTCTCCTCTGCAACTCAGTGCCTCCTCCCCTGTATTCGGGCATTCTGTCTCTCTGTACTTCCCTTTCTTATACAAGTACCACTGGCCCATAGTGCTTTGCTCTAGTATTCCTGTCTGCTCTGCAGCCCTCGGGTGCCCCGCCCCCGAGCTCCTGAAGGTGGTCACAGACTACAGGCTTCTGGCTACAGAGCTTCTCGGTAAACATCACACCCATGTTCCAGAACACCTCTGTCCCCTGCCAAGTCCAGGAGGGGCCATGAGCTTCTTTACCTAATCCAGCAGCCATTGCTTCAGTGCACTTAATATTCACGACAGATAGAACATTTCACGGCGAATTGGATGCACAGTCAACTGGAAATGAAAATTTTATGACTGTTCTCACTCAGAGCCACAGATTACACCAGCTGAGAAAACACGGGCACAAGCGTACAACCTGTGAACTGTAAAGTATATTAATAATGAAACCACAGCCTGGGAAATGAAGCCTTTATTCTGTTTATATTCTGCTCCATTAATAGAAGGCACTTCAGCTAGCTCCGCCCCATTAGCCAGCAAAATCTGTACAGTGAACAAGCTTGGCTAGGAGACCTGGGCTAGGGCTACCCGGGGGCAACCTCTCAGCCAGAGGCGCTCTTGTTGCAGAACTCCAAGTGGCAGCCAGGGATCTGTGCACCCAGAGTGTACATATGACTTTCCTGTACACACAGGTTAGCATGGCAGTAATCAAAGGACCGCGTTTCCTCATCACCACAGCAAAGTCAAAAGCAGAGAGAGAACAGAGAATGTCACTGCTTCATGCAGAAACTGGAACTGACCACCAAGAAACAGCAACAGATAATCAAGCATTGAGAAGTTCTTAAAGGGGAATACCCACCCCTAAATCACTCAATCACCCAAGGTACACATTAATATACCATCTCCATATCCCATCCTAGAATTAATTAATCAATCAATTGCATTATGTGACAATATTTGAGATCTGTAGTTCCAGCGTTGTCAAACTCAGGATGTAATCATAGCACCTGCCAGGGGAACACAGTCCCCCTCCAACTTCCAGCTATCCAAGCATCAGTGAAAGCCTACAGGCAGAAGGATGGCATCTAAATTCTTCCAGACAGGGTTTAATACTGCCTGAGACCTGGGACTAGGCTATGCATACATATGCAGGGCCTGGGTAACCAAGTGACTCAGCATCCCTTTACCCTTGCATCTCATCACTGATTGGGCAGCTACTTTGGGGATGCTGGCTGCAGGTGTACCCAGGAGTCCTGAGCTCAGCAAGGCAGAGGACCAATCTCCTTCCCTGTCAGCCCAAGCCTGGCATGATTTACAGATCTGCAGTGTAATTAGTGACAACGGGAAAGAAGTCAAGAATCTGTTCAGTCTATCATGGGAGCACGTGAGATGGGCTGGCAGATGGCAGAGACAAAAATGAGCCTGGAGATCCTTCGATGAAGGAGGATCTGAACCTTGGCTGTATATGTGCCTCTGCTGTGGTCCTGAAAAGGCACCAGGTACCACTGCAGGGCCAAGGGGGATGGTCTATGTATAGTTAGACCAGTGGGTGACTTTCCTCTGACTACTGGCAAAAAGAGTCCCTATTCCCCTGACCCCTCAGGCTTCTTGGCTTCATCAGTGGCCCAGGACTGGGCACAAAGTGGGGCAGATGGTCAGTCCTGGGCGATGATCAACACACTGTCCTAAGGGGATGAGATGCTTTGAAAAGATATTGCCCTCTGCTCTCCACTATCTGCTTAGAGCAAAGGAAGCTAGAAAAAGGAGCAGTTTAATCCAGGGCCTGTGCTGCATCTCAGTAGTGGGGTGGCAGTGGTTCGATATGATTTTGATGGAGCTAAGAATTCCCATCACCAAGTGACTTCATAGCCATCATAAATAAACATACTACACTGTTGTCCTATAAAAGTCATCTCTATGACACATAATGTATGGCACTTGATAATGACCATAAAGCTTTACATCACTGGCCTATATGTATCTACCGTAATATACTTTTCACATTGTCACCGAATACTGTATTTACATAAAGTTCCCTGCAAACACCATGCCACTATGCTGGCCACAGCTTCTGGGAGCCCCTGCTTACCATATCTCTTATTCACTTTCAGGCCAGGTGGAATGAATGGCTTAGGCCATCTAGTTTTCATAAATACCATCATGACACTCAAACAGTGATGATGCAGGCGTGGGAATCAGCCCTCAGGTCAAGCAGCTTGCAGCTGTACCTACTTCATTCTCCAGCTCTCAATCGCACAGCAGCCTAGGGCCACAGCAGTCTCCATATTTTGACTCCTCTTGGAAACTGTGTCAAGAACAGGCAGTTGCTGCAGAGTGTTTTTTGTTTTTTTTTCCGGGCCAGCCACACAGAATATTGAAAAGCACTCAGTGGCACATGGAGTAATGACAGCCACCACACGCCTCTAAAGATGCCACCTACTGTATATGTTGGATAAATCTTTTTTGAACGACAAATTCATTGTTTTGAACAACGCGGATTTTCATTCCTCATTATTTGTGAACATGAATTCTCAGACAATCCAGGACCTACTGGCTTCTCATCATGGTCTATGAGAAAGTTGTTGTATTCCTGTAAGTTCTGTCCCTTGGTGATGAAGAAATGGAGCACGGGGAAGGGAAGTGGTGTGTCCCTCCAAACTAGACATTGCTACAACTAGATACCCAGTGAGCAGCTTCACACCTTGACCAAGAATCCCGTAGCTGCTTCTAAAATTTTCAGGGCATCTTTTTTTTTTTCTAGAAACAGCCTCGATGTCTGCAGTCCCATTGCTGAAAAACACCTCTTGTGTGAGATGTTACCCCAGCTATTGTACCTGCAACCGGTGTGCAAAATGTCACCATTTATGCAAAGCACATCGCGGAAGCTAATAGGAGCTGGAGCCTGATTCCCTGTAGCTGAAACAACCTGATGTTGACAGAATGGGGACGCGTTTCCAAGCTCGAAATTCTATAATAATACCTCAAGGGAGTCATGGGCAAAGTTTGGCCAAAGTATAATTAGTTTGCGCAGCTATTAGAGGCTGATAAAAGGTTTTAATTTGTGGAGTGATCCTGAGACTTTCACAGATTTTGGAGCTGCCCTTGCTCTGCTTCAAACCGGAGTGACTCCTTGGGCTGACGGCCACAGTCCCAGAGGCACAGGATGAGCCGGACTGCCGGCATCTGAGGGAAGAGAACAGGAAGGGGGAATTCGTGGCTCTCCCCACAAGGATGGAGGAGGGAAAGGCAACTGAGATGCGCGAACAGAATCCTTTTCATTGCTATTATTTCCTTTCTCCTACTTGCACTCTGCTCTCCTTTGTGCGAAGCGGAGCCGTTTGGAAGTGTAGCATTTGTCTTTACAAACTGCAAAGCGTGGAGAATTTACTGAGGACAATCCTTTATTTCCAGAGAAGCCAAAAGGAGAGCTCAGTCATTTTGTTCTATGTACTTTAATTGTTAAGATGTAGTTTCTGTCAGGAGTGCTTACAGATGGATAATAATGACAGAAGGGAGGCTCCATTTGCAGAGGGTGTGGAGGACAGGAAGGTGACAAATGGTTGATTTGGGGCTAAGGACGGAGACACCTGCTGATGGGCCTGAATTCTACTGTTTAGCTGTGAGACAAACAAACATGATAAAAGTAACCAAGGAGATGGTATCAAACTACCACAATCTATTGTGCGGCTCCACAGTGCATTTGTGCAAAGGCTGGGATTGTATCTGATAGCATAATACAGATTTTACCCACTGCAATTTATCTCTGAGAAGAGAGAAACAGTACACTCATACACACACACACACACACACACACACACACACACACACACACACACGGAGAGAGAGAGAGGGGGGAGGGGGAGCGCACATCACAACAAAGGCTGGTTTATCTTCCCAAATGCTGCTTTGTATCTGTAGCTTTTACTGTGTATGGGCAATTGGGTTTGATGGATGTGTTAGAAAATCAGGGAGCAAGGCAGGGGTGGGGGTGGTTGCAGTGCATCCAAGCATGCTGATGTGTATAAGGCTTATGTAAAACATATGCAAAGTAACTGTGCAACTTCATGATGCCTCTTAAGTAAGGCCTCAATGGCTGCCATCATTATAGAAGATATTAGGAGGAAAAACTCATCAGATTCATTTTTAATAGATATGTGCAGGTCTTTGCAAGAGGTGAAGATGCCCAAGGACAGCCAATGACCAAAAAGGAGAGACATTTGTGTTCATAACTTTGGGTAATTCTTATTGTTTTTCCATGCTGAACATTGAAAATATACCATTATTTAATTTGGCTCATGAATCTAGACATCACAGAACTGTATTGCTAGGAGGGGAAGGGACTATGTATTATTACATTTAATCACATTGTCCTGTCTCCAACACATGCTACGATTCCATAAAAATGGTTCCCTGGCAGCAGAGCACTAGTCATGTGGTTGATTATCAGCTAGGTACATATTTGAATGAAAAAAAGGGAACATATTACATAAGGTATAAGGTGAAAATTAATGTAAATATGTATATATTATTTCTTTTTAAAATTTTTTTATTTTATGTATATGAGAATCCGTTTTCACACACACCCAGAAGATGGATATAGATCCCACTACAGATAGTTGTGAGCCACCATGTAGTTGGTGAGAATTGAACTTAGAATGTCTGGAAGAGCTGCCATTACACTCAACTACTGAGTCATCTCTCCAGCCCTGTATATGTTATTTCTTCTTTGGAGCTTCTATAGCACGAATTTCTCTTTCCTCTCTCTCCATCCCTCCCCCCTCTCTTTGTCTCCCAAGATTTGTTTATTTTATGTGCATGAGTGATTTGCCTGCATTTATGTGTGGGCTTCATGTGCATACAGTGGCCACAGAGTCCAGAAGAGGGCCCAGGATCCTCCAGATATGGTCTGATAGACAGCTGTTAGCTGGTGTGTGTGTGTGTGCGCGCGCGTGCGTGCGTGTGTGTGTGTGTGTGTGTGTGTGTGTGTGTGTGTGTGTGTGTGTGCTGAGAACTAAGCTCAGGGCCTCTTCCAGAGCAACAAATGTTCTTGACTAGTCATCTCTTCAGTCCCACAATGCAAATCTCTTAAGACCCTAGTAGAAACACATTTGACTCTCTGATCTCTAGACTCCTGATTCTGGTTTACATTTGTGGTGTCTCATGGGCCTACCACTGATACCTCTCACAGTTTGGAATGCTTTCTTCTCTACCTAATTTCACCCTAATATCACACAAGTTATTTTGAACAGATTTTCTTCTGTGTTATCCCCTCCCTTTGCTTGCTTGAACACATCCAATAGCAAAGCCCTCTTCAAAAGAATGACATTTTTCTCGCCATACTATGGGAAAGCTGCTCTAGGAAGCTAGAAATAGTGTTTCTTCCAAGCTAGGAACAAAAATAAACTTTCAGAAATGCAGGAAAATCATTATTGAGTAGAAATAGTCACATTACTATTATTTAGCTTTGACACTGGGAACTCAAAGGTCTGGGATTGCAGTGGTATTGGACACTCCCCAAGAAGACTATTTTAACCACCATTTCAAAACTGTATCCACTTTATACTGCCAGATGTTGGCTGCTTGATTCTTCTCTCCCTTTTGTTGATAGTTTAAGAAAGTTATTAAAAATAATCTCCATAATGAAAACTGCTTTATGATTGGAGGAAAATGACAGCTAGAATATACCAAATGATATACATGCTCCCCTCTCCTGTTAAATGACAAAATCCCCAAAGTTGGGGACCGTGTCTCATTCATCTTTACCCTTTGATCTGCTTTTCTACCTTCATTGGAACTTAGTATATGTTAAAGAAATGTTTGTGGGTGGGTGAACAAATTAATTAGGGTTTCAATGCATATATATATATATATATATATATATATATATATATATATATCATAAATAGAAGAGTTTGGTAGATAATGTGAATTTAAAATAGTGTTGTACTGTTTAAAATTATAATTAAATTTAGAAAGGAAAATTGTCATCATTATCCTAGGTCTACAATGAATAAAACATACACAATATACTTCATACACACTCTCTGAAAGCGGTTTCAAGGCACACACAATGGAAAGCTTGGTTAGGGTGTGGTGAAAGGCACTTCTAACTTGCACTGCCTTCCAGTTCCTGCTGCCCCTGGAATCACAAAGCCTTTCTTCCCACTACTCTGGCTTCTCTCTAAAACACAATGGTGGTGTTTGGGAAAACCAGGGCCTATGTCATTCATTCAAGTATCTGCATGGGAAATAGCTATCACTGCTGGAGCAAAAGCAACCTGTTCCTCGTTGTTAGGAATGGAGCACCACGGTGTTGTTTTGATAGCCTTCCTTCTCTGGGCATGTTCTTGAATAAGCCAGCCAGGCAACTTATTAGAAAGGCAGCACTCTGTTAAAATTGGTGGCTCCCCACCTGCTCAGACAGGAAGACAAACGTAATTGGTGGAAGCACAGCACTAGTCTCTCCAACGTGATGGCCAGACATGGAGATGTCCCATCCAAGGCATGCTGAATTAAAACTACATTTTTACAACATCCAGGTAAACAAGATTTGGGTAATTTGTACGCACACTAAAGCTTGAAAAACAGCATGGGCATGCTAAGGGATGTTCGCTGCAGAAAGTCCTTTCATCTTTCATCTGGCTTCCAGATGTGTCTCCAGCCGCACTTTCCTAAAGCCACGAGCTCAGGTCCTACACACAGGGCCCCTGGGGCTGTGCAAAGAAGCTGGTTTTGCCGCCCTGGATACTTCTTACCTTTTATTCCCAAAGGTAATCTTAGTGTAATCTCACTGTCCTTTGCCTTTCCTGACCTGTGTGTGGTTGGAAGAAGACAGACAGAAAAAGTTGGGAGTTTTCTTTAGTCTGGAGAGAGGAGGTTGGTGAGTTACAGCTGAACATTTCCCATCTTCCCAGGGGGTTTCGGATCCAAGGAATAGAAGAAAACCACTCTCCATTCCTGCTTCCTGTGAACTGTCTGGTTCTCCAATTCTTACAGATGCCCATGAGCACTGACTTGCCCTCCCTCACCTTTTCCTCTGCCCATCCCCAGCCATCAGGCTCTTCCCAAAGACACCTCTCATTTTCACTCACTTAGTGTGTATCAGAAAGAGTGGGAGGTTCACAGGTTAAGAGTAATGTAGTGAAATCCGCTGCAGCCAAATGAATGCCGGCCGCCATGTAGTTTCCCTCATTAAACAATGCCCACCAAGATCCCGTCTGCTGTAAAACAATTGGTCTCTGAAGCCCAGTATTCATCTTCCAGGGTTGCTGGGAGATAATAAATGGGTAATATTCCGGTGATAATGGTAATGGAGTCACGGCTCAGAGCTAATATTATGGCAAAGTAGTAATTATTTCAACAGTAAACAAGGGGATGGTTGAGCTGCCGACAGAATCCCAGCCTGTTGAAATGGTTCAGTTAATATGCTTGGGGCCGAGGCCTGGGACTGCCTACAAAAGCAGGATAAAGTTTCTGTCCTTGGCCCTGGTGCTCCAAAGCTCCCCGGTGGCCTCTGATTTCCGCTGGCTACCAGATAGCGGAAGTCTCCAAGCTTCTAAAGTCTGACTTCTGATCGATGTGAAGAACAGGGATGGTGGCTTCAGGCCTCAGGAGGAAGATTCTGTCGGTCTCCTTCCCTGAGGAGCCTCAGCCTGGGACAATGAGACTAAGTGGGCCCCTGTGAAGACCTAAGAATGTTAGCACATGGGCTCGAAAGCTGAAGAGTTTTCCAAGATGAGCGTCTCCCAAGAAGTGCGTCCATTTTTACACAATCTTTGGTCAACAGCAGACACAGTGGTGATCTAGCTCTTGGGAAGTGGCGCCAGAGATTTGTGATTTCTTGAAGTTGTGCAAACTCTGATAACGAGAAAAGCCCTGAGACGTAAAAGGAGAATGATGATAAGAACTAATCCAACTGCGGGGTTTGCAAAGGCTCCCTGCTGATTATGGCCTTCCCGCTCGACTCGCCTTGTCATTATTAGCCAGAGGAAGGTGAATCCCATAGCAAAGGGCAAAAAGTTGTCTACATAGACACCTTGCCCCTTCTTCATACCTTATACCTATTCCCAGTATTTGTTGCTAAGTACGTAGTAGAGGGTCCCGAACAGGAGAACTTCTATGATTTTGTGCATGAATTGGCCATGCGTTATCTGGGCTCGACCAAGTAGGTCTCATCAGGGTTGTAAGTCAGGTTATGCTGGACCTGATGTCTCTTGCCAAGGCTTCCTGGCTCTAAACGCAGGAGGGGGGTGTAGGTATTGGGTTATAACTCTTCAGCTTTCTACTGGAATCTCAGATAGCCTGTGTGTATGGAAGCCTTAGTAGGATTGATTTCTACATGCTGGCCAAAGCCTCCCTAGTGAGTGTCCTGCAAAAATAAACAGCTGGGCTTTTAAAGCCTGCCTTGAATGATCACCTTGTCTCACCATCAACCTACTTTATTCATCACTAAAGTGAGTTCATAGTTTACAGAAGAGGATGAGAATGTAGGCAGTGGAATGGGGTATCAAGAAGTTCATGGACATTTTATTTTCCATTAACAAGGCACAGATTAAAAGACATCCCACAGTGACTTCCTCTTTCTTTTCATAGCAGCATCATGGTGTCTTTCCCCAGTTTTGGTTGAGAAGATTTCTATTGCTCTGTATGTATCTGACTTTATTTAAGAATATATGTCTCCCCCCCCCCATTATTTTGTCACTGTAACAGTGGTAATAAGCATCCCTGCTATTAATTAAATGTTCTTTTATGCCTGTAATTGACAAAGAATAATATGCCCCTCCACTTTTAAAGACATATACTGCTCCCAGTCGACAAATGAATTGACATAGAGACACACGCTAAGTTCTAAACTCTGAGCACAGAACGGTTTGACTCCACAGATCTTTCTAAAGTGGTACCTTCCTTCCAAATAAAATTAGTTTCTATAGACACCATAGGGGAGAATGAAAAAATGCTACAAATTATTATTATGAGACCTTGGCGTCAGTGTTCTTATCTGTGGATGGAGATTATAATGATACTTACCTCATTATCAAGATTAAATGTGCTCATAGCTGTAGAACACTTCGCACAGAGTTGGCAGAGGATAAATCCTCCAGAAAAGTTAGTTAATGGTGCTTTTTAATAACTCCAATGAGCATAAAATCTCTTTCCAAGCATAGGTTTTATTTTTGTAAACAGCCATTTGGATTAAAGTCACATGAATTAGGTGAGTGTGATAAAATTATAGTCTATACATGTCAAAAACTTTGATGGCTGAGCTTTTAAAGCAGCTCTAAAGTATATCCAAGAGATGTCTTTCCAGGAGTTTCTCGGTCATAGCAGCATCAATGACCTTCCACGTGGTGGCTAAATAGTTCTGATACATGCCAAAATCGCCAAATTGCTTATATGGGCTATACATGCAAGGGAGAATATTCATTAACTGCAAATCTTCCTAGGAGATTCACTTTTTGAAACCCTAATTCTGAGACAACAATCAAGCCCGTATAGAATCTGTGAAATTATCACGGTAATCTATCCATCTGCCAGGTGGCAATTTTTCTAGAAAGGATGGTCCCTGAGTTCCACAGCGGCTCAGCATACATTACTTTAGCTAACTATAAAGAGCCCAGAGGATTCTTTTAGGATATGTAGGCTTTTAAGTGGTGCATAAAGGGAGGGAGACATGAAAGGTAAATCTAGTCGGATAGTTCTGCTACCTCTGTGTTAGCAGAGCCCTAAATTCTTGATGCTTGTTAGTTCTGAAATGTTGCCCTTTTCAATTCAGTGAAGCTATGACCTAAGAGGAAGAAAGAACTGGAGTCTGGAGACACAGGGGAGCTGCACGCGTGTGTATGCACACGCACACACACACACACATATATACACACACACCCATACACCCCAAGCACACACACCAAGCACACACATATACACACAAACACATGAAACACACGTGCATTTACATACATATGCACACACATGTGTGCCTATGCACACATTCATGCACCTCTATAGCACAATGTGTGTGTTATAATACACTATGCTTGTTGATGAATCTTAGCAGGTATTCAGCAGTTTTCATCTTTTCAAAGAACTAGAGACTATTTATTGTAGTGGTGGCTTAAGGAGATGTCACAGAAAGGACAATATCTTCATTAAAAGGAACAGTGTAGGATGACTTTCAGATCTGGGTTTTGACCAGAAATTGTCTCACTGATAGAAACTCAGAGTGTATTACGACTATGCCTTCTGCTAAGAAGGCTTAGGATAATAAGGATTCTGTGAGTCACAGAGAAGGGGAGCACTGCATTAACAAACACAGGCTTTCCTGAAAGCTAGAAGGAGCCAAAGGTAGACATTTTCTGGCTATTTGCCTAAAGCTTAGGTTTTCTGAATCCAATGGCTAGTTTCATCCAGTCACATTTCTTTGGAATTTAAAATTGAAATCTATTTAGAAAGGTTATTTTATAACTATAAGTTACTTGTAAACATAGATTTTAAAAGTAGAAAGTTATAAAGAAACTTATAATTAGCATCTATACCTCCAACAGTTAGCAATAATCAGAAATTCTTTTTTTTTTTGTATAAAGCTCAAAATTCACTTTTAAAAGTGAAAGACAAGACTACAAAGTTGATCTCAATAGAAATCTCTATGACAGACTTATTCATCTGTTATGTTGGTGAAACTGTTATTAGTCTCATGTGTAAGTATTTTTGAAAGTATGAAATCATAATAATGGCATTTTGAAGGGCTATTCATCTAGGTGATCAGTGAGAATTCTTTACAACATGAACTAAATTAGGTAGAGCGTGTTTGGTTACATCCTCCCAGTAAACTAGAGACCTGTGCTGTCTGCTTGACAAGCATGCTTAATATTACAACTGCAGTTCAGACAGAAATAGGGAGGAAGGTGAAAAGGTGAGGTCCAAAGGTGCTGCCTTTGGACCCAGGATATACATGAAGTCTACAATAGCCTATTCTGCTAGATGCTGCTGATTTATGCAAAGTGTTCCTTCTGGGAGAATGGTGCCCACTTGGAAGGTTCTAAGTGAGAGCAAGGTCATCCAAGCTACCACAGAAAGCGATGGTAGAACAAACTAAATAGCATCTGCTAGCCATGGCATTGCTGAGATGTGCAATGTAGGTAGCGGGAAGGATTTTCATCACAGGAAAGGGTCTCTAATGAAGAGAGACTGCCTTTCATGCACAAGGAGGTCAGTTATTGCAAGGATGGGTTGTTTAAAAGTGAGTTCAGCTTCCTAGGCTTTCTCTGCTCTCCCCTCTGGCTATATGCACTCTCTTCCTCAGTCACCACCAATGCTATAAAATAGCAGCAGGTCCTCAGAGGAAGCAGCTGCTTGATCTTGGACTTTGCAGCTTCTAGGACCAGGAGGCAGGTACCCTTCCCTTTATGAATCGCTCAGTGGCAAGGGTTTCCCCCACAGCAAGAGAAAACAAACTAAAACAACATCCAAACAAACCTTCCCCATGGGCAGAGGGAGAATCAACAAAAGAGCAGTGAGCATGGATCTGGCCACAAGATAAAGACCCAGGGGAGCACTGTGCTTTTGTTATGCTCTGGAAAAAAGTGACCCCTCAAACCAAATCGGGTAGAATGTGGAATTGTTTGACTATCAGGGTGGTCCTCTTCAGGGACAGGGCGCTGTGTGCTATGTTAGAACAGTGGTCAACAAGGAAGAAACAGCCGTGCACAGGAAGCCATCTGTGGGCTGGGGAGTAGCTCCTGGCTTTCTACAGTGGCACGTGCCACTTCTGGAAGGACAGACACACTCAAGGGTTTGGGATGTGTGTGAGGACCACCAGGTCTTCACAGAGTTATTTGAATGAACAGTTAGAGAGAGAATCTGAACACAAAGGGATTTTTTAATGACCACCACCAGGACTTCTAGAAATCAGGCTCTGTGTATTATAGGGGTTGGCAAGCTTCTCCAAAAGATCAGAGGCTAGAGAGTTTAGGTTTGGGAGTCATGTGATCTCAGCACTGATGGAATGCTGATATTGTAAGACAAAAGCCTTCATAAATAAATGGATGAGATTGGCCCGGGTCCAGAGCTACTAACTTATGGACATAACCTTCTCATTTCAAACCATGCTTCAATTATTTTCAGTTACTTAAAAATGCAAAATCCACCATGCTCACGGGATCGCCAAGAAATTCTAAGGTCTGATCTAGCCTAGCAAAATGAATCTGTCAATCCCTAGCATCACAAAATGAAGCAAAAAAAGACAGCACTGGCTTTGAATCATTCAGAGGCCAGAGCTGACAGGATTGGAACCAGCGACACCAGTGTCCGTTTTGCCCTGCAATTCCTTCATAATTTCTGTCCTGCTCCATTGTTTCTTATTCTTTTGTTATTTATTTATTATTTATTTATTTATTTATTTATATGAGTTTCAGATTCACCTAGCCTTACTTCCTGGGACTACATCCTCTGCACCATCTCTGAGAAGCTTAGGTGAACTTTCAAATTAATTGCACTGTATAAATAAATGTAAGATTTAACAAAAGATAATGAGAACAAATGATAATTGCTGTTGTTATAACAACGGCCATAAACACTGCTTACATTATTTGCTCTTTGAGTTTGTGTTGCAAAAAAGAAAAAGCAAAAAGCAAAAATGTCTTTGTCTGGGAAGGCTGCTTGGTAGCAAGATTACACCTCTACTCTCAGCCTCCTTGACTTTCTTGGCACTGCCCCAGAGCACATGCATGATTAATGCAGAACTTTTAATAAAGGACAACATGCCTACTGTCTTCATGTTTACAAAACACCTGCAACATTTTATTACTATCCTGCCTATTCTCATCCTATTTTACAGATGAGCTAACAGAGGCTCAGAGGGGTTAATTGGTTTGTTAAGGGTCACCCACTGAGTAATTGACAGATCAGAGTCCAACCAAGTGTTATGACCAAAGTGATCTTCACTCCCTAGGATCCCTTGCCCCAGTTAGAATGTGAATGCTTGGATGTTGAGGGAAAGGTTGAACTGAGATTCTGTGTTAAAGGAGTTTTCTTCCCAAGTATGGACCATAGGTAACCAGCTGTTCTGCCTGTAGGCCTCATCCCCAGTCTTGTAACTAAGTCCCAAACAATCGGTTGTCAGTTTTCCAACACACATTTTTGCTTTCCTGACTCCTTTCCTTCCTTTCCCATAATGTCTCCCAACATGGTGTAGATCATCAGATGGTGAAATGACTTACGCTCACTCGGGAAACTTGGCAAGCAACGCCTGTCTTTTATTTGCACAGTGGGAAGTTTATAGTCAGTATGAATTGTAACAGCTCTGCAGGCCTGACTTCTCAGCACCCCCCCAGCTGTAGAGCTCTCTGAGGCGAGACATGGCTCAGGAGACACAACACAGCAGGAACTTTCTGATATCCCCTTTGCATCTAACTTGGATCATGAAAGCCACACTGCTGTGAACCTCCTGGCTCTCTCCTTGTCTTTCTCACTAGCAGCCAGGGCTTCTGAGGAGGCTGGCAGCAAGGCTGGGCCTACTCCCACTGGGAGCCCTATGGCCTCATCTATCAGCTAGGTAGAGAAGAGAAAGTGCAAAGAAGTGTTCTCAGAGCTTGTAGGGAAGTATCAGACACATACGGCAGCAAGAGTTTATTCGCAAGGCCAGTGAACAGCACCTGCCTGGCTTTCCGATCACTTTTTTTTAATAGCTCAGCCTTTATAACCCAATAAGGTGGTAGTCTAGATTACAGCTAAATTCACACAGTTAGTGTAGGATTTTTTTTAAATCTAGATATGAGAACACCTTACCTAAATTTGGTACTGTACCACTGCACCCTGGAGATGAGGTTCTTTTGGAGTAGAAATATGATTGTATTTATTTCTGTTTTAATTTGTGAAAATGTGATCAATTTGAGCTACGTTCTTCATCCTTCATTAAACCTCCTTTTCTATCCAACTTAGAGGCAGCTGGTTGTGAATTTATCATTTTACCAGTGAAAGGAAGGATGCTAACAGACAAGCAGGCGTTTTTTTTTGTTTGTTTGTTTGTTTGTTCGTTTGTTTGTTTTTTTTTTTTTTGTCTTTTTTTTTTAATTAATTTATTCTTGTTACATCTCAATGTTTATCCCATCCCTTGTATCCTCCCATTCCTCCCCCCCACACACATTTTCCCATTATTCCCCTCCCCTATGACTGTTCCCGAGGGGGATTACCTCCCCCTGTATATTCTCATAGGGTATCAAGTCTCTTCTTGGCTACCAAGCAGGCGTTTTTTAACCTTTGTTTAATGCTCTTTATGTACACTCTGGATCCACCAGAGGAGTCATGGGTCTGACCCTAGGGGAAACAGCGATACAGAAGATGGCTCACATGTAGTGGTAGACTTTATACCAAGAAGTCTACTAACAATATTAGTCAAATTTTGCATTAGATAAACTGAGGTACTATGGAAGCTGTTTGAGATGGACACTCATATCTCAGTTTGCCTTAAAAGCTATCTTATTCATTATTGGGTATAATATATTCACATTTACAATTGAGATGCAATATTGTCAAGGATAGGTAAATACAAATTCTACTGTTATTATTATTGTAATGATTACAAATTCCATTATTCACTCTGTGCTTCATCTTTGTTGTCCCTATTCTGCTGATATTTACAGAGAATTTACTTTGTCCCAGAGACAGGGTACAGTTGCATGTGTTACTTCATGGAATTCTTACATCAATCTCATTATGTGCCTTCTCCATAGCCTTTATTCTTGATAAGATGATTAAATGAGATGGCTAAGGCTGATGGATAGTGACAAAGAGCCCACAGTGATATTGCTTAAGAAGCGGAATAATCAGAATTCATGTCTTGAAGCCCATTGCCTTATGTCTCTGCAAAGGTTTGACTTCAGTCTGTATTCACCAAAGAAAGATACCCATGTCTATAGACAGATTTAAGGGCTAGAGTTCTATTCGCAGCTCTGTTTCTTCCCAGCTTACTCACTTTGGCAAATTATTTAACATTCCCAGGTCTCGTGTCTTTTGGTTTTCTTTTAATCTCTCTTGTGGTGTTCCTAGAGTGCTATCACTGAACAAGAACAGAAAAAAGTCCTTGTTAGTACCAGCCTTATACATTGTCATTGACATCACTGTCTTCTCCCATTCAACATATCCCCGCTATCCCTGAGCTCAAACAGCCGACTGAAATCTTGGTGCCAAACTTCCTGGACATTGTGCTGCCTCATAACAGGCCAACTTCTAAGTAACTCACTTGCTTTTTTCCTTTCCTTGAAATGAGCTTAGACGTAGGCTCAGCAGCAGCTGGTGCTGCCGCTCCTCTGTGCAGATCACTGCCTTCCTCAAAGTAACTCAGTGTGGGGATGCAAGTGGGATGGAATACAAGCTGCTTCTCTCCTGAAAACAGGCAATGGGTGAATACAGACCCATGAACAGGGGGCTTTGGGGGAACTGAAAAGGACAAATGGCCACTAGGATGGTGTACTGAGACCTCCCATTTATTCCTTCTCTCTTTGATAGAAGTGACTGGTGGCAGATGGGAATTGGAGCATCTGGGATCTCAATCAAAGGGCATTCATGATATCAGATCTGTTGCCATTCTTTCATTGACGGTCTGGAGTCTCACATTCACAAGACTCTGGGGGTTCAAGAGACCTTCATGAGCCTCCATCCCTACCTAGGAGTTCAAGAAGAGGTAAACAATTGTCCAGGATTGGAACTTCTTGGAGATGAAGCTATACACCTGGGAAACACAGAAAGCCTTTCTCATCGCTATGTGTGAGTGGTCCATGTTCCTATAAGCAATCCCAATAAACTCGCTGGCCCAACATGCTGGACTTGGATGGAATATTTTCTTCAGTTTGTCAGTGTCCTGCTTATCTAGGATGAAAAGACATTAATTTTCATCTCCAGAAAACATCATACAATATCCATGTCCTTCCTCAGAGTCATATTCTGGAGCACATAAATTGGATGTGATGTGCAGTAAGGCACACAAGTTACCATGTATAGGCATGTACTCAGGTTTAGCCCTCACATATTTCAGAAGCCAGATTTCTTTGTGAAGCTACCATCTTCCCAACTTTGGTCTTCACTACAAGCTCTGCCATAGTCATATAGTTGTGGTGTGTCATATCACACATACGCAAACACCCAAGTCTCAAGAAACGTTGTTGTAAAGGGGGTAGAAAATTGTAGAAAACAGAGGTCAGTGTCACTGGGGTGAAACAGCTCTTCTGTATATAACCAAATCTTGTCATTTAAGAGCTCCCTGCAGCTAGGACTGTATGTGTACAAGATGAAGCCAGTCAATGCTCCAGTGTGAATGGAGGCTCAAGCAAACCTCCATCCTTAGTTGATGGCTGCCAGCAGCAGGAGATTCCGTTTTTCTTAGGGATCTGGTGCCTGACAGAGGGACCATGCTTAAGCAGATGGCCACACATCTATGTTCATAGGGGTAGTACTAATCAGATTCAGCAGATTGTTTAAAAAAATGGGGGGGGCACTATGTTGGGACAGGACCTGGAAGAGTTGCAGAGGAGGAGGAGATGAATATGGTCAAAATATATTATATAACTGGGTAAAATTCTCAAAGAATAAATTTAAAATATTGCCTTTTAAAAAGGTATAGAAAATATAAAGTGTGTGGATTTTAGATACAAAGGTGATCTAACAACACCTGGGTTAGCCTACTTTGATGTCTGCTGCTGATGCTTAAGCAAGACCAAGAGTGGGTTAAGCTCTGGCCTGAAAACTACGTTGTTTGTTTGCGTTTTGGTCTTAGCACATTGCGTAGTGGTGTGAATTGTCCAGCAAGCTAGGAAAGTAAGCTTTCTATCATAGTTGCTTCACCTAAAGAATGACCTATAAGATTATCAATAAAGTCAAAGGGATAACACATTTCAACATTTAGAACAATTCCCAGAACAGGCTCAATCTATAACAAAAATTATGATAAAGATAAAGGAAACGGAGGAGGAGACAACACCAATGATGGTCAGGAGTCAAGATGGCTCTTCCTTCAGTCTTCTCCCTTTCTCTCACTCTTCCCCCCTCTCTCTCCCATTTTCACCTTTTTTAGGCTGTTTCACTCTGTAGCCCATGCTGGCCTTGAACTCACAACAACTCTGCTTCAGTCTCTTAGCAGCAGGGATTACAAGCATAAGCCACCATGCCCACCTTCAGACTTCTCTTTTATGTAAAGATAAGTTTGAACCATTTTAACAGCTGCTATTTTTCTAATAACATCCACCAGTCTTTCAAGGCACAGAACTGCTAGCTGCTTGCTTGACAATCCAGGCATGCCAAATGATCCCAGGACCCCTTGCTGCTGTCTGCATGATGACAATGAAGTAGAGCTCCCATCAAGAGGTCCTTATAGCCATGACAACATGTGCAACTTCACTCTACTGAGGATGTCATTTCCATGACAACACCTGAATGACCCAAATCAAGAGGCCTAGGAAAGTGCCACAGAGAAAAGATGTGTCAACACCGAGGAATGCAGCCATTCAAGGGCAGTCAGCGGGTACATTTGGCAACAAAACCAAAGCAAGCAAACCGATGTTCAGAAATACACTCATGAGGCTCAATAGAGTTCTCTGAGCTCTGAAGAACTGTGGGTCCTGTCGGGGTGTGGTATATACAGAGAGATGAAGTCAAATTTCCCAGTCCTGTGTTTTACATAACCCATCCTACCCAACTAGAGGGCTTCTGCTTTCAAGGAAAGAGTGGTTCTAGGGCAATATCAGCCATGCCAGTAGGATCCTTAGGGCTTTGAGAAAACAATTTGGATGGAGCATCAGATTGTCACCTCCAGGCTAGAAGGAGGTAGCTATGGTATAGCAACAGGAGCGTCTTCCAGGTTGGTCAGTTGACATTATTCTCTCAAAGGAGAGATTGTCTGCCTCCTCCTGGACAGACCTAGGCCTGTGATCCTGTGGTACCAAGGCAGTAGTGATGTTTGCAGAACTCATAGGGCATAATATGCAGAGCTGAAATATTTACCCAAAATCCCAAACTCTCTGACCAGAGCAGGATTTGAATCATGTTTATCCACACTACTATATATTCCCTTGGGCCTCCCCTTCTCCTCCCGTTTCCCAAACTAGGAGGGTATCCAGTCTTGGTTTCAAAGGGAGATTCTGACTTAAAACAAATGAATAAATGAACAAGCAACAACAAAAACAGCAACAATAATAACAATGATTAAAAACAACAAGAAAGCCACAAAAGAACAATAACAAACCAAGAAGACTTACCCAGTTCTCTGTGGGCCGGAATGAATGGTTCCCAAAGCTGGCTGTGGCTTTGATGCAAGATGGCTTAGGTATCCCTGATCATTGGGAGCATATGATTAGGAGTAGGGAGTGGGTGTTAAATATTGGAAACTTTGAGTAGTTATGCCCTGCTCTCAAAGGAATTAGGGTATGAACAGAAATCTAATCATGTCCCTATGCCCCTCACCATGAGTCCTCATCTCACACTCCAAGTGTTATTTCAGACAGTGCTAACAGCTATCCATCCCGAGTGATCCTCATCTGAGTTGTCAGCACATACTCCCCCTTCTAAATGACCTAGTTGTAGAAAGAGCATTTGCAACACAGTAACTTTAGCTATAAATTGCCAGGTCCCCTCAAAATTTGGGTGTTGCTTCATTGGTAATCAAGACATACAGTATGTTCAATAAATAAAAACCAAACTGGGCTAACTTTTATTTCATCTGAAAAGGAGAGAGACTGTGAAAGAAGCCACAAAATCACACAGAATAATAACCAGGCAGCATCCAGGGGTGCCATGTGGCAGACAAGACTCTGGGAAAACATAATCTTAGACTCACACTGTCTTCCAGACCCTGACTCTTTATTCTGTTGTACTTTATCTTAAGACTTCCAACTAAACTGTATCTCATCCCCTGTAGTCCATTTTTTCTCCCTTATAACTCACTGAATTATCTGTTGATATTTTTTTCCAATTTTATTTTCTACTTATTATTTATTTATTTTTAATTCTTGAGAATTTCATACATGAGTGTTGTGCATTATTTCCAAGTCCCCCTATTTCCTTCTCACTTCATCTCAAACTCATGACCTCCTTATGTATAGAACACACACATAGACAGAGATACACACCCAGACACCCAGACACACACACAGACAGAGATACAGACACACACACAGACAGAGATACACACACAGACAGAGATACACATATAGACACACACACAGACGGAGATACACACACAGACACACACACAGACAGAGATACACACACAGACAGAGATACACACACAGACACACACAGAGACAGAGATACACACAGAGACACACAGACACACACACAGACAGACATACACACACAGACACACACACAGCACAGACAGAGATACACACACAGACACACACACAGACAGAGATACACACACAGACACACACACAGAGATATACACACAGACACACAGACACAGACACAGTCTCTCTCTCTCTCTCTCTCTCTCTCTCTCTCTCTCTCTCTCTCTCTCTTTCTCTCCCTTCTGTGTCCACCTAGTATGGCTCCACTTGGGATAGCATGGACTATCATGGGAAGATTTTTTTCTCTCTCTTCTCACAGCCATTAGTTGCCTGTATCTCTAGGGTTATGGCCTTGTAAGATGACAGTTGTTTTTATGAGAATGACACCAGTCTGAATTTTTCCAACTCTGTTTTCAATCAACATCTAAGCAATGATTGTACTACAGATCATTACTGCTTTTAGGAAGCATTCTCTTGAATTGGCTTGCACCTCTCTTTCTCATCTCTCCCATCACTTCCTCTCAGCACTCTTTGCTGGAGCTCTACTCCTTTCCCCAATATCTAAGAACTGGTTGGCAGTTTGTTGGGGTCAACATACAAGTCTTCTGCCTCAACTCTGGCTTCAAACACAATTGCCATATTTATGAGTCCAGTCTGCCACCTGGCATCCCCTGGCTGTTGCCTACTCACTACTCTGTATAATTATGCAGCTTCTTTCTCAGTGTCTCTCCTTTTCAGACGAAATATAGCCAACTTTGGCTTTTACCTTTTAAACATCTAGTTTGTTTTTCTAGCTCCTGTGTGCAGGTATAAGGACACACCCACTC
Source organism: Acomys russatus (assembly GCF_903995435.1). Lineage (NCBI taxonomy): Eukaryota > Metazoa > Chordata > Mammalia > Rodentia > Muridae > Acomys > Acomys russatus. The sequence continues at coordinate 22,800,429 of NC_067150.1, forward strand.
AACATTTCTACTTATGTATCCAAAGTACTAAACTCTAGTTTCCTGCAAAGTGCGTCTTGTACAGCTCATGCTGGATAGAAATATTCACTATTGGTCCAGGTCAAACACCCTACTCATTCTCAATCTGCATTTTCCTAGCAATTCCCACCTAATCGAGGAGTGACTGAAGGAGATGTAGATCTGCCTCTCTATCACATCTCTTGATGGTCCATCATTGCTGCTCAACCCAAGTCCCTGTTCTCTACAAACATTAGTCCCACGTGGTTATAGTCATTTAAAAAGAGTAGCTGGCCAGGTGTGGTATTACCAACCTTTAATCCCAGCACTGGGGAGGCAGAGGCAGGCAGATCAATGTGAGTTTCAGGCCAGCCTGGTCTATAAAATGAGTCCAGGACATCCAGGGCTACACAGAGAAACCCTGTCTCAAACAAACAAACAAAAAAAATCAAAATGAAAAAGTTTGAAATAAATAAAATATAAAACAGTAGCTCTGAGGGCATGGAGAAATGGTTCAGCCATTAAGAGGTTAAGAGCACTTGCTTTTCTTGCAGAGGATCTGAGTTCAGTTCCTAGCACCTATATTGGGCAACTTGCAACCATCTGTAACTCCGTTTCCAAGGGATATGACACCCTGGTCCCACAAGTACCTTTACATTCATGGTATGCATACACATATTCACAAAAATTTTTTAAAAAAGGTTTAAAGACAATTTTAATGGAGCTAAATAGGAGCAATCAACAGGTTAAAAATAAAAGCCAGACATCAGCTGGCGTGTATTACCCTACCTATGGCCACCCACATGGAATAAAGCCGCTCAGAACCTTAGGCCTCCCAAACAGACACTGAAGGAAACCAGACAAGAACTCTAGGGATACAGTTGCAGCTAAGCGCTATCTCACCATATTTAACAAACTGGCAGTTCCCAGCAGTTTCTCCTACGCATCTCTAAAGCCCTCCTTTGATTCCCCAGTCCTGCTGTTTCATAACCTTTAACATCCAAAGGCTTCTCAAGGCCAATCTAGCTGGCCAACAAGAAGACGTTACCTTACCTAATGCCACCACCCTACCTTTAGGCCCTTATGGTAAACATAGGGCTTGCTCGAAATCAATCGGGTAGAGTTCATCTGTCTTCCATGGGGTTTCCTGCTGCTGGCTCCAATACAGCTTATCTCTCACTCAGCCACACAACACACAAGTTCCCTCACCCCACCCTCACCAGTGCCCAGCAGTCCCTTCATTGCCATAAGCAGACACTTCCTCCTCCAGACTAGGCTCACACTTGCAATTTTTGGCCCCCATAGACACCCACTACCTAAGTAAAATGCTCAGTTAGGCATCCTGCCACCAGACTTCCCTGCTGCCTGTTTCCCCTAGACTTAGCTACTTCCTGACATTTTATGTCTCCTATGCAGCGTTATCAAGCAATGCCTGGATTGTTCCTTTTGGCATTCAAAGGCTGGGATTATTGTCCTCCTTGCTCTACACAATTACCTGAAGGCCTTCTCTCTTCATCTCTCGCTTTTCACCTGTTCTTTTAAAGCTCTTGCTTTGCAGGCATGTCACTTCTGCTCTTCCTCCTGCTCTTCCTCCTCACTTTCCCATGAGGCATTGAAGGCACTGACACTTGCCTTAACCATACTTTTTGCACCCTTACGCCATTATAACTGCAATGTTCCCTTTTGTGACTTGCTGATACCTGCACTATCAGTTATGTGACCTCAGTGTCCCTAAGGTACTTCATCTGTGTGTAGGCTGTATGCTACCCTTGTCATTAGCCCTGACTCATCATTCTTTGTAATTTAATAACACCAATTATGACATCATGATTTTGGATGCAAAGAATGTGTGTTTCCAGCCTGCTTGCTTAGGCACTCAATCTCTATCTCACATTTCCTTTATTCATTTATTTGTTAAACTTTTATATATTTAATGTCTATATATTTTCAACATCATGCTAAACATTGGTGCATACCGTGAGAAGCCAGAACAAACATTCTCCTTGCCCTGGACAAGCATACAGGCCGGCTAACCAAACAACCCCTAAGCAAACCAACCCTTTGTAGTCACATGGATTTTTAACTATGCTTGCGCGTATCAGTGGAGGGACTTGATGTAGCCCTTTCAAAAACGAACCTCCTAAGGCTACCAAAGGCTCTCCTCCTTCAAATTTTAAGTAGTTCTTTAAAGATTTTTATCCCACCACACTTTAAGTCTATTACACCAATATGTAGATGATTTCTTTGTTTCTCATCCCAACTGTTTGCAGCAACTGGATATAGTACATTATGAGGACTGCTTGCCTGATCCCTTCTATGTTTTCCCTACTAGCACAGAAGGTCAAGGAGGCCTTGGCTATGGTTAGAGAAGTGTGTTTACTCACTTATCTCTAGTGCTTAGAAAACTTGTCTTTCACAGGTATGAATATTTTTAATATATCGACTTTTTCACTCTGTGGCATAGGTTGGTCTGTAATTCACTGTGGGGCTCAGGTTGGCCATGAACTCTTGTTCCTCCTATCTTAGCTTCCCAGGTCCTAGACTGCAGAAAGGTGCCATTATACCCAATTCAATAAGAAATTCTTGAATGAATAGCTAATTAATTAGCATTATTTCATCAAAGGCTTCCCTAGAGGCAACATACACACAACCTTCTGCGTTTATTTATTTATTTTTCCTAGAATGGTGTATTATGTGACACATCAACAAATTGAAGAGAAAACCTCTCTCGTGCAGGTCAGTGGCCAAATATCTATAACCAAGGTTACTTTAGCAAAACATTCAAGAAAGAGAAGCGCAGCGACACAAAGAATTCGGAGAGGAACAATGACCTCCTGGGCTGCAGTTCATCCAAGCAGGGACAGGCCTGGATCTGGTATGGGAAAACTAGGATAGTAAAACCATTCTTTCTAACCCCAGGTCAGAAAAAAAAAAAAGGAGGAAAGGAGTTTGACCTTTAGAGGTTTGGGGTGGAAGTGAGAAAAGAAGATCCAGTGCCTCTTGTGGGGAACTATGGGGATAAGATGATCTTTCTGGGATACAGAGAAGTGCTGTTCAAGGCTCAGTGGGCAGGCTCTGCTTGCAATAGGATCTGGGGAGCCCATACAACCCTGCCAAGGAAGAGGCTGGAGCCCTGACAACAGGAACTGAATTGGTATTTTTCTCAGTCCCTTCTGCCTGCCCCGGTTCTGGTAAGAAAAGCATTGTCTACTACTAGGAAGATGAAGTATGCCAAAGCCCACAAGACATGTTGTGAAGCTCAATGAAGTCAGATAATGACAAACACACCCTGGAATCTGGCAATTTCTTTTTCATATCCAAAGCTGTTAAAGTGTAAAACAACCTAATAATAACAATCAAAGCAGAAGGCATACCATTGTGTGAGTGAATGATCGTATTTAACATAAGGAAAAATAAATCAAGTCAGAGAGCAGGCTGTTCCATTAGTCTCCAGAATCAGGGTGATCCAGGTGTGTTGGGGGCGGGGGAGTGGCGTAGAGATAGCATAAGACACATACAAACAGACTCAGCTAGAGAAGAGGTTGGAGAGAGGACTCAGCCACATGCTCAGGGCTATGGCCTTTGCTCAGAGATGTTCGTAACATGTAAAGGAGTCTGAGGTCCCAGGAGACAGATGGCAATGGCCCAGGGTTGTCGAGCTTGAAAATCAGGCTCTAACTGGATTAAGTGTGGAGAAGTAGATTTTCAAGAATATCATGAGAAAATGAACATATGAGGACCATAGGTCTTGGGTGTGTAGGATGATGCGAGCCAGAAAGCAGGCATGCCTGGAAGATGAAGAAGAAACAGTGACCTGAAAACCCAATATGCACTGACAGAGATCTGGCAGTCAGAAAGACTGCAAAATTTGATTTGATTTAAATGTTGCCTCAACAATGTAATTATTTTTAAATCTTAAATCTCTACCTTTGGTTCTAAAACAAAAAAGATTCTTGTGGCTTGGGGTATTTATGAGAACTAGCTTGTGATTCTCTTGTGTCAAGAGAATCACCAAACACCACACAGCAGTGGCCCTCAAACCTGAGCATGCTTCCCAATTGCCCAGAGGCTATGGAAACCTAGGGCCTTGGAACACCCTCAGCGCTTTGATTCAGTGGGTCTGGAATTTGGACTGGTTGTGGCTGATGTTAGCAGTGGTCCAGAGTCTATCTGGAAAACTGTCACCTGAGTCTGCATTCTGGACACACAGTGCTTTGAATCGAATCCAACCCATGTGGGGTTGTGTGACCTTGTCCTACCTGTCTGACCTTCGTAAGGCTCATTTAAATGAGAAAAGGTAATATGCTTTTTTTTTTTTTTCTTAGAATAGGCTAATAATAAAACTTGTCTCTCACTGTTGTCACGAGGAACAGACACTGTGTGTAAATGTTTAGAAGTAAGCCTAGCACATTTTTAAGCATCTGTAAACCGTTAGTGATTGTTATCATTAAATGATGAAAAAGTCTGTCTGTTATGTAAACCCTAGGAACAAATTTATTCATCAGAAGTCAAGAAAAGATTCAGGACCCCCAACTGGTCCTCCATGATCCATGGGAGAAGTATTCCAGGATCCCCGGATGATGTTTGAAGCCATGGACTGCTTTTGAAGGGCCAGAGTGAGCCTGACGGTTCTCCACTGTTCAACTCAGTGTTAAAATCCCCCACTCAAAGAGCAGCCCAGGACCAGGCCTGACCATCAGTCCCAGGAAAGAACTCCCACCAGAGGGGTAGCCAATCAGAGAAAAGGGCAGCTATGAGATAGCAACAAAAGTGTGGAGAAATCTTATCCCAAGCCTGGCTATCTGTGGTTGGCCCCCTAATAAGGTTTGGTATCTCATTTTGGGGTTAAACATTCAGGACACAAGGATGTGGTCTACTGGTCACTGGAACACAGGCTAATAAAAAAAAATGACCCTTTTTGCCCACCGATCATGTTTAGGTAACCCAACTCTTGCTGGAATTCCCCTCTGTCCCCCATAAAAAGGCCGTCAAGCTGGCACCCGGCTAACCATTTTGTAAAGTGGCTGACTCCTGCATGCAGAATTCTTACTTTCATGTAATAAAGACATGCTTGCCAATTGCATGTGTGAGTGGTGGTCTCTGAAGGGCGATTTCCGTCTTAAAACTTTGAACCCTATGTTGTATATTGTTTCTTCCCTAGACACACATACCTATGACAAAGCTTAATTTATAAAATAGGTAGCATGAAAAAGTCAAGTGATAACACGGTAGTGCCACTTTAGCAATAAACTGCAACAAAACCCGTAAGTGACCTAGAACTTTCTCAAAACATTGTACGGTAGCGTGTTCAAGCTCCTCTTCGTGCTCACCCAGCCATGACGTAAGATGATGTGTGAGAAGATAAAGTAAGGTGAGTAATATAGAAACTGTCAGACCAAGGTAGGCTGGAATTGTCCCTCTTAATTGGAGACAAGAACAGTGACACCATCACAGTTGATCTTGCACCCCAGAGGGCCACTCAGTGACTAACAGGCAGGCAACATCCACATGGATATGCTTGACACACAAACGATTTATGTGTCAGGCAGAACAAATCTGGATGACATGAAGCTTCGCCATACTACTCAGAACAAAAGACAGTTTTAAACTTAACATGTGTTTATTTCTGGAAGTTTCCATCAATATTTTCAAACCGCTTTGACTTCAGATAACCCAAACCACAGAGAGTTTGGGAGGACTTCTGTGTAAAGTCAACGCTGAACATGTGGATATCTAAAAAAAAAAGGACACTGTGGTTGCTGGTTCTTGGCAAATCCTAGCCATGAACTCCTAAGCCTCAGTTGGTCTAATGAGACCGTTTTCATGGCCCAACTTGTGCTGACTGTCATGGGAATCTGTTTAGAAATGGTCTTCCCGCCTATAGGAGCCTCCATTTAAACTAGACTTACTGAGGCGTGTTGATCAGCATATGTGAGAATTGATGATTCAATCTCCTTGCTTTTGTTTCTTTCTTTCTTTGTTTGTTTGTTTGTTTTTTCATCAAAACAGCTCTTCTTGGTAATGGTCACCAAGCACTAGCATAAATAGCGGTAGACTCAGCAGAGTGTGGGGGAGTTCACTGTTAGCCATGTCTGAATTCAGCAGACATCTGATTCTACAACTTTTTTCAAGGGTTTTTAAATAATTGGGTAAAACCACAAACAGCGCCTGTGGTATGCACTTCTGCCCTTGGTTTGTAGACTGAGGCGGTGATTGCATACGTTCTCGATTCAGGCACAGTGATCTCATTATTTCCCCACTAGTCTTTTTATGATTTTTCTCTTCTTTGAAGTAGAGAGTTGCACAGAGAAAATTACTTTAAATCAGACCATAAATACTAAACTTAGAACAATCCTTATTGACGGTGGCAAACTTTACCCTATCTGTGTCTGTCTAGCTGTAAATGTATAGTTAAAAAAGAATTATGGAGTTAAAAAGCAATCTTTCAATGTCTTTCTCTACTTTTATCTTCGTCACCTTTGTGTGTGTGCATTTGCTCCTGTGTTTAAACCATTTGACTAATTGGTTTCGGGATCATTTTTCCCTACATGTGAGGTGGTGTGATGGCTTGATCTTCACACTATATGACTCTCTCTATGCATCAGAATGAATCCTGTACATACCATAGTGCTTTGAACGGGTCACCTCTTTTACTAAGATAAATCCTTCTCTGACCACCATGGACTCCTGTAGTATCTGTTTCAATAGCAATTCTTTGGTTCTTCTGGAGTAGCATCATAGGGGACTATGGGAATTTTGACTAAAGATCTATATTAATTAGAAAGCGGTGCAGGATGAGGAAGAAGCTGGTGATGTGCTTTTAAACGGTATCTACTTTGGGAATTGAATAAATCCACTTTTCAGAGAAGGAATTTGAATGTCTTCCCATTGTGTTGTTGTCTCATGAATCAAAGTACTGAAGAAGGGGCTAGCAAAGGGTGTGGAAGCTAACCATGGGGCTTGTATGTTAATGTGTGTTGGGAAGGGAACAGGTGCTTTACATTGGTGAACCTGTCCCAACCATGTGGCAGTGTACTGTACCTCTATTTCCTAGAAAAATAGTTTAAGCCTTTCTGCTTTGCGTATAGATCTGGGAGGGGTGGAGGACCTTTACTTAGATATCACGCTAGGTGACTTGTAAATTATGATATGGCTGTCATTAGAAAATGGTTTAAAGATGCCTGAGAGGTGCAGCTCAGTGATAGAAGTGCAGCATGCATGAGGTCTTAGGTGCAAACCCTGATAATGGAAAAAAAGTCCATAACCATGAGGTAGAGGGTCCATGTGGTAGTTTCGATAAGAATGGCCCCCAGAGAGTCATGTATTTGAGTGCTTGTCCCACAGTGACTGGCTCTATTAAGAGGTGTGGCCTTGTTGAAGGAAGTGTGCCACAGTGGGGCCAGGTGTTGAGGTCTCATATTCTCAAGCTATACCTGGTGTGGCTCACCATTGCTTCTGTTCTCCAGCACACGATGTTGGCTTGCATGCCACCATGCCTCCTGTCATGATGGCACTGGACTAAACTTTTGAAACTGTAACCTTCCCTGATTAAATGCTTTCCTTCGTAAGAGCTGCCATGGTCATAGTGTCTCTTCACAGCTATAGAAACCCTAAGGACAGTACATTTTCAATATTTTGGCTTACTAGATAGCTCAGTTTGGTTGCAGAACATGACACCAAACTTGACAACCTGATTTGAGACCCAAGACACAACACATGCACACACACACACACATGCACACACACACACACACACACACACACACATAAAATATGAAAAGATTTTAAATGATACAAAGGAATGAAGCTCTGGTGTCTTCTTCTTTACTTTCTAAGACTTGGTATTGTTTTAATTTATACCCAAAGGGTTCATTTTTATTTTTGTTTTTTGTTTGAGGCAGAGTTTCACTCCATAATAGCAGTAGGTAGCTGAGAACTCATTATGTCAACTAGGCTGGCCTCAGTACGCAGTGGTCTTCCTGCTTCTACCGCCCATGTTTCTGGGATTGTAGACATGTATGACCATGGCAGACAGAAAATCCTAATTTATAGGAAGACTGATAGAACCATCTCTCCACCACTATATACTCCTCCACGCTACTATCTCTTGCAGTGTTACTGCAGCAGACATTCATTGGAGATGAAACAAATGACATAAGTAAGTAAGCACTGCTCTAGGACCGTGTGACCTCTTAGACAACTGAGAATGTCAGTCATTTTTGGGGAACTAGGTAAAGCCATCATCCCTGATTGAAAAAGTGTGAAACAGTTTTGGTATCCCAAAGAAATGGGTGAATCACTCTGCTCAGGAGTGTCATCACAAACATTCCAACTTGTCTTAAGGCAAGAATAGAACTGTTGAGTAAAAGTGTGACCTAAGGATATGTGGGTCACAATGAGGACTTGACACATGTGCTGGCTGTCTGTGCTGTTGGTAGTTCTGTATATGCTAGTGGGGAAGAGCAGGTCATGGAAACTCTATGTACCATTCCAAGAAACAGGAATTAATGCAAGAAAGAAATAGAGCTTCAGACATGGTGCCCAGTGCCCAGCCCGGGCCAGCCAGTTAAAAGTGACAACTTCTTTCCAGCTGAACCTGTTGGCAAAGCACAATGCCCAGAGATAGCTTGCCACAACTCTGATAGGAATGAGTTCATCTTGTAAGGCTCAGCGAAAGGGTAGATACTCCATACAGTTCTGAGGAGCCCAGTGCAGGAGAATGTGCAAGGTGCAATGTACTTCACACTTGCCCTCAGGAAGCAGATAGAAGGAATAGATGCCCAGGGCACCCCATATCTACTTTTGGAACAAAGTCACAGACAAAACCTGGTTCTTCTAATTATTTCCCTAGATTCTGATACTCCAGGAGAAGACAGGCAGGCACCAGGCATCTCTCAGCAGATCCCCAGGGCTGCATGCTGTCCTCACAAGTAGCAAGGAGACTAAACACCTTCTCTCCCCTTTTTTCTCAGAGACTTGGGTTACTTTATAGCTTTATGGTACAACCATGACCGGGAAGCTAATCACAAAATACTGCCCCCTTTCATCGCTACAGAAGAGATGTACAGCCTGCAGTGATTGGTAATAATGAGGCAACAAAACCAAAAAGCTTCCAACAGTAGCCCAACAATATAGAATAGACTTATCGTGCCCTCCCCCTCCCTCTCTCTTTCTGGGTTGGTGGGTGGCATGTCCAGGTAAGGTGATGCCTTTAGTTTCCTCCCTCAGCTCCTCTCTGCCAGGAAACTTTTCATCCACCGTCCTAATGATGCCCATGCCACACGGGTCCTGATGCTGGTGCTGACAGGCTGCTCATTAGTGCCAGGGTGCTGCAGTCAGCCGGTGGCATGCCAGAACTCCACTCCTGACACTTCTTCACAGAGCTGTCACAGAGTCATAGAGCCTGCCAGCTCTGGTTGAACTCAAGCTGTGATACCTCCAGTGCCAATTAATGCATCAGTGTCCTGCTTGGCTGGGGAGGAGGCCTTGTCAATGCAAACAAATGGGAAACCAGGCAAGCCAGTCATCTAGAGAGGGTAGTGGGTGTGTGGCTCAGCACACGGGCTGGGATAGAACCCGTGCGAAGGGTCACTTCACTCTCAGCAGCTTGTTGACTTCAATTTTTTCAGAAATAGGCCGACCAATCACCCACTGTGCTTCCTCAAGTGCAGCGAGGAAGAGTGAGCGCACAAAGACTGTGACATGGATGCAGAAGGCATGTTGATTTGGATGTGGGCACCTATGTTGATTTGGATGTGGGCACCTATGTTGATTTGATGTGGGCATCTATGTTGATTTGGATGTGGGCATCTATGTTGATTTGGATGTGGGCATCTATGTTGATTTGGATGTGGGCATCTATGTTGCACTGAGGCTTTCTTCGTGTGAAACTCAATGGACACACACTTCTGCTCCCAATCCTACACTAATATCTTTATGTAACCCTGAGACAAATGTACAGTTTCCTGTCTACTTTCTGTTTACACAAGAAGAATAAGAAGGTGGGAATGGAAAAGGCAGAAGGAGATGCATGGCTTTAAAACAATACTTTTCTTTTTCCCATTAATTAACTGCATTTCTTTTCTCAGTGTTGGAGGCCAGCACATTTTCGTATATATTCTACTCTCTTCCCGTTTACTTTAGGAAACTGTAGTTAGGAGCCACATGTGAGGGGTTTGAAAGAAGTAAGTGGTAGAAGGCTCAGGTTGTCCTTGAAGGGGAATATGAAGAATATGTTTTAAAAAATCTCTGCAGAGTGATGGCCCTGAAGGATCAGAGTGTATCAGAAATCCTGATATCAATGTCATTATGAGCCTTCTTGACGTCTGCAAAAGAGAACCTGAAGAAGGACTGTTCTTTCAGCCTATGTTGAGTCTCCCACACCAGCAGGTTCCCTTAGAGGGGCTTTAGGAATGGTTAGGGAGCCTCCAAAGGTCAGCAGCAAAATGTCCTGAAGCCTTTCCAGTGGTTCCATGGGGCAGGGACAGGCATGCAGCATGCACCTGTAACACCGCAAGTAGAAAGAGACTCAAGAGTAAGCTGGAGCATGCAGTGGAAGAAGAGGTATGCCCTCATTGGAGGGATAGACAAGAGCAGTGATGTACACCAAGCCAACAGTGTGCCCTGAGTGGTATCTAGGCCCTAGGCAGTGTGCATAAGGTGGAGAATGGGAGAAAGTGAGGACACAGACCCTACTCTCAAAGAACTTTGAAAAGGGGATGATACGAATGGACCAGATGTGGGACATCTCTGCTCTGTGGACTTCCCAATGGTTTTTCTTTTGTCTTTGTGTGGTGTGCCTTTTGGGAATCCTGATTGAGTGGGGGTAAAAGTAGTGAAAGTTGGTGCCACAAAAAACTCTATCAGATGCTCAGCAGCTCTTGGTTTCAAAGGTGTTTGGACTCCTGATTGGACTCATACCTTCACCTGAGTTTAAAATGGTCTTCCAGGAGTATGGCAATGTAGAAATCCTAGCTGTTTCTCTAGAGCTGTGGCCCTCAATGAATATGGTCAGGGCTATGAGAACACTTTCCTGTGAAGAGTTGGGGGCCTGCTTTGGATGTGTTCAGGATACATTAAAAGAGACATTTGTGCATAAGACAGCATTAAAGTCCATCTTTCATGCCTTAGATAAAGACAAAAGATGAATCACAGAGTCCTGAACAGACTCCTTGGAGAAGTCCCTGGCGTCTCTGATTGCTGCAGGTAATCACACTGACCCTTATGAGGACTTTGGCTTCGGTTTTCCTGGAGCTCTTTCTTGTGTCCTTTTCCTCCTGAAAATGCCAGGGCCCATGCAAGTATAGACAATAAGTACTCATCCCAAACAGGTATGCAGGATAAGGACAGTTATATAGCTAGAAAATGTTTACTTTCTCCTTGAATTCTAGGAGTGGTAAGTCATGAGGAGGAAATAGAACAGGCATGGCAGCAGTAGAAGTAACATAGGAAAAGGACCTTGAACAAAGATGAGCTGTGCCAAAAGGCAGAGTGGGAGCCCTATCTTTCTCTCCATCCCGGCTGTGAATATCTGGTATTTCCTCCAACTGATGAATGGCCTGGACATCCCTCTTGACCCTTTTTCCACTAGACATCCTCTCTTACATCAACATGCAGGAGCCTTCCTGAAAGAATGGCCCACAATTTTCTGGTCCCTTTCTACACAGAAGGTGGCTGGGACTGGAGGTACTCATTCTAAAGAGGTGGGGAGATTATTGTGAGCTGCACTGCATGGCTCCTAATAGACAAAGCCAGGCTTTTCAAAACTGCCCCAGACCAGAAGCAAAACCCTAGAGGGAGAAGATGAGGTGATGTCATCAGATGGCCCCAACTGCCTGGATCAGGTATTCTTTGACAGAAGTTTCCTGTTTTTGTAAGAACGACTTGACTGAGACATGATCTGTCTCCAGCACTGGGACAAAAGATGACAACTGCTCGCTGTCTTTGGAGATTCAGCAAAGGTGCCCATCATTCTCCCAGGAGCCCCAAGCCTGCCCTCGTTTATTTAAAATAAGCATTTTCTGAAAATCATTTAGTGGGTACAGATGAAGGCCTGACTGCTAAGGGTCTCTAGCTTCAGCTCAGATTTGGCAGAGCTCAATGACATCTCTGATCTCCAAAGAAGCATCCCCAGGAACACCGTTCCCTAGTGAGGCTGGAGGTGATTAGCTCCACCTTGGCATATCCCATCAGTCTGAAAGTGGGACGGCTAATCTAGGCCCCAGATCTGGACAAAGCTGTTCATCTAAATTACTCTAATCTGCAGGTAGATTCTGATCAGTCTGCTCCTCTCCCCTTGATCCATCTTCTGTTTCCATAGCAGCTAAAACCTCAGAAAAGTGGCAGCATCTGGCCGAGGCTCAGGTGAAAATCTCCTAGGGAAGTGAATTAACTTGATGGCCACAAAAGGAGGAACAAAGGACCCCAGAACACAGCAGAACAGCCATCAAATGAAAGGGAAGGAGGAAGAGTGGAGAGAAGAGGGTAGAGGAAGAGAATGAAATTAAGGCAGAAGTATTTAAGAGATTTAAGACAAATATGAAAGAAGCAAAAGTGTAGAGAAGACATCTGCATAATAGGCTTTGGCATAAGAAGAAGATATCAGGAGAGGAATGGCCAGAAAACATCAAGACGAGGAGAAAGAACTGGCTGGCCAGAGATGGGACTGAGAAAGTGCATCAAACAAGAGACAGGGTGTCCTGGCATCGGTAAAGGAAGTCTACCCCGGCTGATAAATGTTCTGCGTTTCAAAAGACAGGCTGGCCCAGCTTCTGATAGCACTGGGGACTCAGTGATATTAAGGTGTGGAATGAGGTGTGTGAACTTAAAAGCCTGTGCACACAGGTAGCCCTGCCTTTACAAGTGTCCCAGGTCCATTCTCCATCATTAATGATCTCAAGTGCAGCTGAGGCCTCCTCCTAGACTTGTACCAGTCCACAAAGAAGGTCGTTTTCAAAGGAGAGATTGGACAAATGAAAGAAGTTCTCGTTCTCTCTCTCTCTCTCTCTCTCTCTCTCTCCTCTCTCCCTCTCTCCCCTCGTCTCTCTCTCTCTCTCATCTCTCTCTCTCTGTCTCCTCTCGTCTCTCCGCTCCCTTCTCTCCTCTCTCTCTCATCCCTTTCTTTCCAGGGTAGCATCAGGAACGATGACCAAACAGCTCCCCAGAGTTCAGGACAAGTACAACTAGACATGTCACACGTCTGACCATCTATCAAGGTACACTGTTATAGTCAAAAGGAAATTCCATATGTGAGGCTGTTATAGTCCAACATTGATTTTTAAAAATGTGGTCAGGGAGGCACTACCCTCTTTGAGAAGGAGAGTCTTAGGCCTTCAGTGAAGAACGTACAGGAAGCAGGCAATGCTTAGCTGTTGTGTCCTGCTGGGGATGCACTTGTGAACACAGATAGTCTGCCTGGTCCAGTAAGTTATGGTCCCTTTGGAGACAGTCTACATCCAACAGTGAACCAGGATGATGTAAAGGGTCAGCCCCATTATCTCAGCAGAAAACAGAATAGAAATCCGACCTAGCCAGCATAATGTTTCTAGACCCATCACAGTTCATCTTCTTCTCCCCTACCCAAACGTGCTTCTTTCCCCTCTCCCTCACAGAAGCTGATCCCAAAAGCAGCCCTAATACATTTCTTTCACTTTCCTCTCCTCAAGCCGCTGTGGAGGACACACAGCCTGTCACAAAATACTTCCACTAGTGTGGAGTTTGGAATCTGGACCTTGCCCTACATAGCAATGTACATGCCTTCATCAATGCACATAGCATCTGCATGTGTGCATATGTAATTACGTAATGCCTTACATATCAGCCAGTGATCAGCAACAGAACTGAGGCTTTTGTCAATGGCGTTGCTCCAGTGTTACTATTTCTTCCTCCTTGTCACTCTTTCAGTGTGTACTACTCAGGTTTCTGAGCCTTCACCAGGAATTTTATACAATCATCTGTCCACGAGAATAGGGGCTCACAAGAACAGATATTTTTAGGCTGGGGTTATGGCTAACTCCCCTTCCTAGAACAGTCTGGATGACCACACTTTATATAAATATTTGGGAAGTGAATACAGTAATATTGTTCTTTGATAACAATGAAAGCTACCTTAACGGTAAGTGACATCCTGTCACATCCTAAGGGTCCAAAGCACAAGCCACTCAGTTTGGTTTCACAACATCTGAACATTTTGGCAACACATGTTTCGCAATTTAGCTACACTTATGCTATATTTGTTATCTAGGAAATCAGGGAAAAAAATGGTGAAACCACAAAAACAGCTAATGATGAGATTTTTGCCAATGCTGAAGAGGCACGGACCAGGAATTTCTTGTTAGTAATGTGGAATTTAGAGCTTTCCTTTGCCATTATGTGCTTGTATTTCCGTCTCTGTCCACCACCAGCTTTACAATGTCGCCAAAGCAGCACTCAATGTGGGATGTTCACACAGACTGTCCTCACCGCTATTTCACCCACGCTCACGTAGAATTAGTCTCTATGAGATTGCAAACAGATACTCAGGCCCAACCCTCTGAGATCATGACAGCTATGGCTACCGTGGATGGAACACCAATCATTTCTACAGAGTTCTAAGTCAAAGTTACTGACCAGATTACCAGATGCTTAGAAACCCTTGGACTAGGTAATAGGTACACACCCTCAGCCCATGGCAAACAATAATATTCCTATTATCTTTCCGAGTGGATGTTCTTACCTTTGGGAGAAATATGTCTCCAGGTTACTGTAGGCTCCGGTCTACCCGTGGCTATGCAAGTGAGGCATGTTGTTCCCTTCATTAATGGAGATATCTGAAGAAATCTCTACAATTTTGGGAGATACTGTGGAGACAAAACAGGTGGAAGGAACATAAAAATCCTGCTGATGAATCTCTTTTTGTCTTAATGCAGAAGCTGACAGAATAGCCCAGAGTCTGAAATATACAGGCTATAGCTGTAAATAATTTTTTTAGAATTAGAAAAAATCACCTTTAAAAAAAAAAAAAAAAAAAGAAAGAAAAATCACCTTAAACCTGAATTTGGCTTCCAGTTTAACAACAAAGACAAAGTTCGGAGGGGAACCAACGCCACCGCAGTGCTGCTGTAACTATACTTCTGTCTCTACCTGCACCCCTCCGCCTCCCCAGCCAAACACACATCCCTCCAACAACGCCCATGAGTCATTCTCCTCACTGAATTCATAGGTGTCTTTATATAATGCAGTTCTGATCATAGCACATCTCTATCTAAATAGCCTCTCTGCCATAACCAGGATCTCCAGGCCAACATATAGTCATTCAAAATGGAGCACCAACTAACTTCCCCCAGCATCTCCAGTGGCCCCTCTTCACTAACCCATGCTTTGTCTCCAACACACCATGCTCTTCCTCACCATCATAGAGGATCTATATTCTTTCTTATATCCTTTATAGATAATCCTTTAGGCTCAGGTCTTTGTTATTTACCTCACCATCTACTGCTCCCTCTAAATATAGTTCTGCTTATTCACCCATGTTTCCAGAACATACAAATAACTGTGGCACTCATAACAGTGAGATGTGATGTGATATGATATTGTATGATATGATATGATATGATATTGTATGATATGATATGATATGATATGATATTGTATGATAGATATATATTGTATATAATGATATTGTATGATATGATATGATATTGTATGATATGATATGATATTGATATGATATGAGATGATATATATGATATGATATTGTATGATATATGATATTGTATGATATTATATATTTGTATGATATGATATATATGTATGATATGATATGATATTGTATGATATGACTTGACCTGAACTTCCCATGAAAAAAGGGAACATTCTCCCAAATGC